>NC_056733.1:617228067-617504106 GCF_019279795.1 Protopterus annectens
TATATATATACACACACATACACACACACACAGTTATACCTCCAACAAAAAAGCAAATACAGCAAAAAAGCTTTTAGGCAAAGTAAAAAGGAATAGAGGTATAGCCAAAAGAAGTTGGGGGGCTGTAGGGAGGGGTAGCCAGGACTGCAACAATGAATACACTCAAACATCTGCATTTATAGCTATAAGGCCCTGCAAAACTGCAGTGGTAAAACCAGCTATGGATTTAGAGAAAATTTGTAAATGTTAATGCTTGGTGAAAGTATGTACAGAACTCCAGGTAGCAGCTTCTAGGATGTCCCTGGTAGGGACACCTCTGAGAAAGGCTGTAGAAGTAGATGCAGCCCTGGTTGAGTGTGGTCTTATCCCCTGTGGGATAGGTTTTCCACGGTGCTTACAGCAGAAATGAATGCAATAGCCTATCCATTTAGAAATGGTTTGCTTTGAAATGGCATTCCCCTCTGCTCCTGCAGCAAATGCCACAAGCAGCTGTTCAGATTTCCTTTGAGGTTTAGTCCTGTCCGTGTAAAATCAAAGTGGTCTGTGCACATCTGAGTGCAGTATCCATTCCCCTTTTTTCTGTGGATTAGAAAAGGTTGGTAAATGAATGGACTGATCAAGAGCCACACTGGATACTACCTTGGGCATGGAGGGATTGGTCCTGAGGGACACCCTGTCCGCATGAAAGATGTTGAAAGGCTCCACTGCCATAAGGGCCTGTAATTCAGACATCCTTCTTGAAGTGATATCTAAAAGGAAGGCCGTCTTCCAAGAAAGGAATTTCAACTCTGCATTTGCAGGTGGCGCAAAAGGAGGTAGAGTATGTTTTTTCAATACAAAGCAAAGGTCCCAGGCTGGAGTACGGGCTCTCCTGGGTGGTCCAAGTTTTTGGCCCTCTGAGGAACTGCTTGAGCAGTGGATGAGAGAAGAGGGGTGGTACTGTGTTGTAATGAGCTGAAATGGCCGAGGCATGAATTTTGGAGGAAAAAGAAAGGCCCTTGTGAAGCATCTCAGTTAAGTACTGAAGAATCCAAGGTAAACTGGGTGCTGCTGTGCTCATGCCCTGAGTTTGGTTCCAGGCAAGTACAGTTGTGTACACTTACCATAAATGTAGATGTTAAGAGTGTATTCACTGCTGCAGTCATTACAGTTGGGTTATCCTGCTGGCAGGCTGCCCTCAGTTTGCCTGAATTCTAAAGTCTAGGTCCAGCGTCGGTTGCTGTAGCCTCTTGCCTGACATCAGTGCGCCAGGGGTATAAAAGATGCAGCCAACACCATTTTCTTCAGTTTTTCTTGGCCCAGATGTCAAGTGTCCCCAAAAGGGTAGGCTAAAATATATGCCAATAAAACATGCATGCACCAAAATATATTACACCTTCATCTACAAGCAAATACACCACATAGGTTGTATAGATTAGACAAGTGCAGATAAGTTCCAGCAAAGAAATGGGGGATGGTGGGTGGGTAACCTGGACTGCAACAATGAATACACTCGAACATCTACATTTATTGTAAGTGTACACAACTGTACTGTGTTCTTCGTGTTTCACTGTTGCAATCATTACACTTGGGTTGAATCCCAAAGCTATGGTTGGGAGGCTGAAGCTAATATAGCATTAGCAGCCATTTCGGCTCATTACAATACAGAGCCACCAATCTTTCTGTTTCCTGTATGGCTGCGATTTGCCTTCTTCACTTTTGGAAGTAGAAGCACCCCATTGTTTAGACCTGTACGAACCTTGGAGCTGGGATATGCCTCTTGGGCGTCTATCTGCCCCTTTGTGGTCTGTCTGACACTGGAAAGGACCAATTCTTTGTAGGCCAGTGTCTGCTAAATCTAGGAGGCTGAACCTGTAAGAAATCCTTAACCGTTTGCATAGATTTAGCTTTGTCCTCCATTTTCTTTAACACCTCTTTTGCTTTAACACCAAACACGGTATCATGCTGTAATGGAGCATCTAATCATTTTGCTTTGACATGATCAGGCAGATTTTGTTCCTTTAACCAAGCATGCCTCCTGATGACAGAACCCGTAACAACGGCCCTGCATGAGGCCTCTAAAGAATCAAAACCACACTGCAAAGTATGCTTTCCAACTTGTTCAGCTGCATGCAATAAATCCTACATTTCTTTGCTTTCTGCACATTCAGAATTTAACATTTTCTGTTTAAGCAGTGACATAATATATTGCAGATATTTGAGCATATGAAACTGACAATTTAAAGCCCGTATAGCTAAGGTAGCAGAAGTGTAAATCTGTTTTTCCCATCTGTCCAATACCCTACAATCCCTGTCTGAGGGGGTAGGGTTTTTTGCAGCGGAAGCCTTGACCCCTTTGGGACCCTGAGAGATGGTTTCTGGGTCAGCAGCAGGGTTTTTGAAAAAGAATTTATGAGATTCAGGAACCCCTGTAGTACCTGTCCGGCTTAACAGGAGCTGGAGGTAAGGAGTCATGGGTCAGACTGGACTCTGAAAATACATCTACAATGTCTAATAGGTGGAATAGCTAGGGGCCTGTGTGTTGTGGTAGTAAAAGGAAGTCTCGGAGCCTTTTCTTAGATTCTGAAAAATCTTGGCTCTCCCAGTGAAAATGCTCCCTCATGGTATGCAAGGTTTCCCCAAAAGAGTAATCCTCAGGAGGAGAGGCTAAAGGGATAGATTCTTCAGCATCAGAATCCTCATAGGGAGGAAGAGTATTCCTGATCAGAAGAGGAATCAGATGAAATGGATACCTGATCTGAAGATTCATATTCTGTCTCTTGCCTAGGCCTTTTATCAGGTGGGGGATGGGAGCCCCTGATCACAGTAATTAAGTCTTTGGCCATTTTGAGCATCTGTTTTTTGGGCACGGAGGCCTGTCCATGAGGCTGTTGTACTTGTTTCTTTTGGTCTTTAAAGGTGCTTTAGTCTTTGCCTTTGAAGCTGAAGTCATTTTAATGTATAATTGAGTAGGTCTTAAGACACCCTCAGAAGCCGATGCCTGCTCAGCGGCTCCGGACCCATCTGAGGGAATGGTCTCCAAAGGTCTAATACCTCGAGCTTCCAGCAGCCTAGTCGACTCCATGCGGGAGTCGGTAGCGGCCTGCGGGTCTAAAGTAGCGGGCGTGAGGGGCTGCGAAGGCACCTCACTGAGAACCGGCGACTGGCTTAAAAGAAGCCTAGTCTGTTTTGGACCTCGGATGCCTGTCCTTTCCTTTTTCTTTGCGTTTTTTGTGAATTCCGGTAGTCGGATGGCTATCAGACGGCATCGTATAATTAAATCTTCTGCCAAAATAGTGTAATGCAAAATCGTACAGACTCTTAGTGCATTGGTTAAATCTAGCACAAAACCGACAACTAGCAACTTTGTGGTCAGGGCCTAGGCAAGGAATACAGTAAGAATGAAAGTCCTTATGAGGTATTTGCTTCCCACAAGAAATACAATTATTAACTTTTTCTGACATAGGTCTGGAGCAAGAAAAAAAGTTTCCCCAACGGGGTACTTAGATTTTAATGAAGACTTCGGATCTGAAATTCGAACACGAAAATCTCAGGAGTCTGCCCACAGGCACTTGCGAACTGCTTATGCTTCAGGCACCGCATGGCAAGAAAGACTTTAGAAAATGGCGTCGGCTGCATCTTTTATACCCCTGGCGCACTGACGTCAGGGAAGAGGCAACAGCAACAGACGCCAGACCTAGACTTTGGAATTCAGGCCGACTGAGGGTAGCCTGCCAGCAGGATAACCCAAGTGTAATGACTGCAACAGCGAAACACGAACATCAGAATCTTTTCCATTTTTCAGCATAAGATTTTCTAGTACTAGGCCTCCTTGCCTCCAGAATGACATCCAACACTTGTTTACTGAGGGATGGTAATGAAGAGATCAGGTAATTAGCCAGGCTGCCAGGTTCAGGGCTTGAAGCTGCGGATGCAGAATCTGGCCCTTCTGCTGGGACAGTAGGGTAGGTGTCTGAGGCAGGTGCCATGGTGCCAGCAGTGACACTGTGCAAGAGGGGGTTACCAGTGTTGCCATGGCCAGTCTGGTGCAATCAGTATCGTCCTTGGTTTGTCCTGTTTGTTCTTTAGTAGTACCTTGGAGAGGAGAGGCAGAGGAGGAAAGGCATAAAAGGATAGATTTTTCCAGGTGAAGGACAGGGTATCCACTTTCCAAGCTTGTTTGTGGGGAGTCCTTGTGCAAAATCTGTCCAACTGGTAGTTCTGGGGGGAGGCAAACAGGTCTATCGCTGGGATCCCCCAATTTATTTATCAACATGTTGAACGTCTTTGGTTCCAGTTTCCACTCGTGTGGGCCCATGAGATTTCTGCTTAGATTGTCTGCCAGTTTATTTAGCTTTCCTGGCAGGCACTGAGCCTGTAGGTGCACTTGGTAGCTCAAGGTTGTGTTCCACAGAGCCATGGCTAGTCTGCACAGAGGGTTTGAGTGGGTTCCCCCTGCTTAAGTACCACATAACAGTGGTGTTGTCCATCTTTACCATTAACTGTCCTGGAAGAATGCGGTCCTTGAAGGGCTGTCAGAGCATTATGTACAGCTAACATTTCTTTTTGATTGATATGCAGGGGCATTTGACTTGAGTTCCATTTGCCCTGAATGCACCTCCCTGCCAGGTGAGCCCCCCCATGCATAGTCTGATGCATCTGTTAGGGTTTGGGTGGCAGGGGGTAGAGTCAATGGCAGTCCTTTGTTTTGGTGGCAGGCCTCAGCCCACCAAAGGAACTCTAGGCGTAGATAAGGAATGATAGTAATCATTGCTACTAGATCCTGAAAATGTTGACACAATAGGATTTTTAGATAATACTGTAGTTTCTTCATATGCAGTCTTGCATATGGAATTAGGAGAATGCAGGAGACCATGAACCCCAAGGGTTGCAGCATTTGTCTTGCAGATAACAGGGTCTTTGTGGCCATTAGTTTGAAGTAAGCTGTCAAATGAACTTGTTTCTCTGGTGTGAGGAAAGCCATTTTGGAAGTTGCGTTCAAGCTTGCTCCCAGGACTACAATTTGTTGGCAGGGTACCAGATGGGATTTCTTTTCGTTTATGGTGTACCCCAGAGAAGTTGGCACTTTTTGTATAAATGCCAGATGATTCAATAGTATGTCCTGTCTTTCTGCCTGAATTAGACAATTGTCCAGGTATGGGTATATTTGAATATTTCTTTGCCTGCAAAATGCAATGACTGGAGCTAGGCACTTTCTGAATTCCCTGGGCGCAGTAGATAAGCCAAAGGGCAGTGCAGAGAACTGACGGTGCATGAAGCCTGCTTTGAAGCGTAGGTATCTTCTGCAAGATTCCCTGATTGGGATGTGGAGGTAGGCTTCCTTTAAATCCATTGTTGCCAACCAGGCATCCTTGCCTAGCATAGGAAACAACTGGTGAAGAGTTAAGCATCTTGAATTTTGGGATCACCAAAAAAGTGTTTAAGACAGAGATATCCAGGATAGAACGCCAGGAGTTGTCTTTTCTGGGCACCAGAAAAAGTAGAGTAGAAACTTTGTCCCCTTTACTTTTCTAGGACAGTCTGAATAGCACTTGTACTTGAGAGAAAACTTGCTTTTGAGCCTCTGCGCACTGATTTTGGGTTAAATCTGGCCAACTGTTTGGGGTTGGTAAGTGAGGAAGTGGAATCTGTATCCTTGGGGAAACTATATTTAAAACCCATTTGTCCTGGGTAAAGCACTCCCAGTTTTTTTGCCTGCAGAACAATCTTACCCCCTAAAAGAGCAGTCAGTTGAGAAGGGCTTGGAAGTTTTAAAGTTAAGTCATTGAGACAGTTTACCATAAAGTGGGGTCTTACCACTCCCTGCTTTGAAAGTGGGAACCCCCCCCTACTGCTTAGTCCTTTGCTTACCGTGGGACTGAACCCTGAGTGTTCTGTTGGTTCTGGGTTTGGACTGAAGGCCTGGAAAAGGCAGGAAAGGGCCAATTCTTAGAAGGCCAATGCCTACTAAATCTTGGAAGCTGCACTTGCAGGAAATCTTTAACAGTTTGCATAGATTTAGCTTTTTCCTCCATCTTTTTAAGTACTACTACAGCTTTATTGCCAAACAGGCGGTCCTGGTTTAAGGGAGCATCCAACAATTTAGCTTTAACATGATCTGGCAAAGACTGCTCCTTAAGCAAAGCATGCCTTCTAAGTACAGACTCATTAACAGCAGCCCTGCAAGATGCCTCTAGTGAATCAAAGCCACATTGCAAAGTATGTTTTCCAACTTGTTCAGCAAAATGCATTAAATCCTGTAAATCGTTATTTTCAGCACATTCAGGAATCATCAATTTCTGTTTAAACAATCCAATAATATGCTGCTGATACTTTAGCATATAAAACTAGCAATTTAAAGCCCTAATGGCCAATGTTGCAGAAGTATATACCTTCTTACCCCATCTATCCAGCGCCCTGGAATCTCTATCAGGGGGGTAGGATATTTGGCAGTAGTAGCCTTTATGCACTTGGGTCCCTGTGAAATGGTCTCAGGATCCACAGTAGGATTTTTAAAGAGGACCTTGTGAGAGTCAGGAACCCTGCAATATCTATCTGGTTTTCTGGGAGCAGGAGGTAGAGTGTCAGGGGGCCAAGCTAGACTCCGTAAAGGCATCATCAACAATGTCCAGTACAGGGAGGATAACTAAAGGCCTGTGCTTGGGGCAGGATTAAGAAATCCCTAAACCACTTTTTAGAATCAGAGTAATCCTGGCTTTCCCAGTGAAAATGCTCCCTAAGAGTATGCAAGGTTTCACCAAAAGAGAAATCCTCTGGAGGGGAAGCAGAGGGAATAGAGTCCTCTGCATCAGAATAGGTAGATAAGGGTAAATCCTGGTCATCAGAAGAAACAGACATTTCAGAATCCTGATCAGAAAAATCATAACCAAATTCAGTCTTAGGTCTCTTAGAGGGGGAAGGTTGGCTTCCCCTGATTAAAGTAATAAGGTCTTCAGCCATTCTTATTTTTTTTTAGGCATAGAGGCCTGACCATGCGGTCTGGGCATCTGTTTTCTAGGCATGGGTGGAGTTTTAGGCCTTGAAGATTGCGTCTGTTTAATATCAGTCAGTAAGCCTGAATACACCCTCAGAAGCCGGTGCCTGCACAGCGGCTCCAGACCCATCCAAGGTACAGACATCCGCAGGTTCCACAGTTGAAGCATCTCGCAGCATACCGGACTCCGAATGGGTCTCAGTAGAGGCCTGCGAATCTGAAGTAGCAGGTATCAGGGGCTGCTAAAGTGCCTCACTGAGTAATGGCAAACTGGCGACTAGCTTAGAAGCGTTGTCAGCAGCTTTGGAACTAGGTGGCCCGTATCTGTCTATCTTTGCTTTTTTTCAGAATGTCTGTAGTCGGGTGGCTTACTGAAGCCATATCTGGATAACTGAACTGAGTACCAAAATATTCAGAAGCGTAAATATACAGATGACGAATAGTTCGTTGTTTAAATAAGGCACAAAACAGACGGCGAGGTATGTCGTGGTCAGGACCTAGGCAAGGAATACAGTACCAATGAAAATCTTTATGAGGTATTTGCTTTCCACAAGAAATACAATTATTCACTTTTACTGACATTGGTTTAGAGCAAGAAAAAGTTTCCCCAATGGGGTACTTGGCTTTAGTTGAAGACTTCAACTCTGAAACTCAAAAGCGAAAATTTCAGGAGTCAGGCAACCGGCACTTGCGAACTGCTTCTGCTTCGGGCACTGCACAGCAAAAAAGACTGATGTAATGGCGTCGGCTGCATGCTTTATACCCCTGACTACCTGATGTCATGGAAAATGAGACAGCAACCAACGCAGGACCCAAGACTTTGATAATCAGGCCGACTGAAGGCTACTGCAAGCAGATAACCAAAATGTGATGACTGCAACAGTTAAACACGAAGAACATCTTCCAGTGGAAGGTCAAGGCATCCACCTTCCACAGTGATGCTTCCCTGGTACAGAAATTTTTTTTAGCTGATGGTTTAAGTGCAAAGCGAAGAGATCCACTTCCGGAGGCCCTCACTCCTGAGTATTTGTAAAAAGGATTTTTCTGTGGAGCTGCCATTCATGGGGGTCCAATAAGTTTCTGCTTAACTGGTCTGCCAGGGTGTTGTTGATCCCTGGTAGGTATTGGGCAATTAGGTGTAAACCCATGGAGGCAGCTGTCAAGCCAGAGGTTCATGGCTAGCCTGCACATAGAGTAAGATTGGGTCCCTCCCTGTTTGTTGATGTACCACATTACTTTGGTGTCTGTTTTGCTAGAGAACCCCTGCCTGACATGGTGTTTGAAGGATGTCAGAGCCTTTTGTACTGCCATCATTTCCTTCTAATTGATGTGTAAGGGAAGGTACTGGGCATCCAAAAGACCTTGGGTGCACCCGCCTGCTAGGTGAGCACCCCAAGCAATGTCTGAGGCATCAGTGGTGATGGTCTGGCCGGTAGGGCGGAAGATGATGGGAAGACCCTCATTTATGGCACAGGCCCCTGGCCACCAGAGAAACTAGGTCCTTATACAGGGGATCAGAGGGAGAGAGGTGTCTAGAGGCTGAGTGTGCGGACAGCAAAGGTTCTTTAGATACCAGTGAAGTTTCGTCATGTGAAGCCTGGCCAGAGGAATTAGAAGGATGCAAGATATCATGTAGCCAAAAGCTTGCAGGAACTTCCTCGCAGTGAGCTAACTTCTGGAAGCCATATGGGTAAAGTAGAGGGGCAAGAAGCTCTGCTTTTCTGTGGATAGGACGGTCATTTGGGATGTTGTGTCCAGCAGTGTTCTCAAGAAAATGATCTTCCTGGAAGGTGTTTGCTTTGACTTCTGACAAAGATAAGGTCCTGGAGCACCTTTTCTTTGCACACTGCCTGAATAAGGCAGTTGTCCAGATAAGGGCAAAATCTGTACATTTCTCTGTCTGCAAAATGTTACGGCCGGGGCTAAGCATTTGTATACTCTGGGTGCAGTAGATATGCCAAAGGGTAGCGCAGAGGACTGAAAGTGTTGTGAGCCTGCTATGAAGCGCAGGAATTTCCTACAGGATTCTCTTGTGTGAATGTGGAGGTAAACATCTTTTAGGTCTAGTCAAAGGTAGCATTTTGAATTTGGGGACCACCAGGGAGGTGTCCAAAATGGATAGATCCAGGTTTGGGGTGCCAAGTGCCCTCTTCTGGAAACCAGGAATAATCCTGAATAAAAGCCTTTGCCTGTTTGATCTGAGGGGACAGGTTCTACTGCTCCCTGGGATATGAGAGTTTGTAACTGTTTCAGTGCCTCTGCCTAATGATGTGGCGGTAAGTCTAGGTACCCTCTTGGAACTGGGAGTTCACTGAAACAATTTGTATCCCTGAAAAATGATCAAGACCCACTGGTCCTTTGTTACAGAAAGCCAATTTTCTTTGCAGAAGGAGAGCCCTCCTCCTATCTTTTTGGAGAGTGAAGGGTGGCCAGAGGGGGGAAGAGGGAGTCCATTGAGAGTTTCTGCTACAGAATGGTGGCTTAGAACTCCCTGCCTTTGGGGAGTAAGTGGTCCACGGTTTGGTCTGTTGCCCCTGGGTGGTCTTTCCCCGCATGGCTTACCTTGACCCTGTCTGTTAGGTGCAGGGAAGGACCAGTGCTTAGAGGGAAGTTCCTGCTGAACCTGGGAGGTTGAATCTGAAAGAAATCTTTTACTGTTTGCATACATTTTGCTTTGTCTTCCATCTTTTTAAACACTTGTGCTTTTACTCCAAACAAGTAGCTCTTATCCAAGGGTCCATCAATTAGTTTAGACTTGACATGACCAGGGAGAGGTTGTTCCTTCAACCATGCATGTCTCCTAATGACAGATCCTGACACTGCTGCCCTGTTTGAGGCTTCTGGGGGGGTCATATCCACAATGTAACGAGCGCTTGGCCACTTCACAAGTAGAGTGCAATAAATCTGCTAACTCTTGCGAACTGGCAGTCAGGAAAGGTTGAAATCTTTTGTTTTAATAGTTCCAAAGTGGGTTGTTGATATTTTAACATATGGAACTGACAGCAGAGTGCTCTGATAGCCAAGGCTGCAGAGGTGTATACTTTTTTATCTCATCTGTCCAGAGTTCTGAAATCCTTGTCAGAAGGAACAGGATTCTTGGCAGAACTAGTCTTAGCTCCTTTAGGTCCCTGTGTAATGACCTCTGGGTCTGCAGCAGGACTTCTGTACAGGTATTTGTGAGAATCTGGCACTAACACCAGTCAGGTTTACTAGGAGTAGGTGGGAAGGCATCAGGGAACATCATCCACCACTTTAAAACATGAGGTATGGCCAGGGGTCTGTGCTGGAGCAGGTCCAGAACCTCAAAGTCTTTTCTTAGACTGGGGGAAATCCTGATATTCCCACTGGAAATGCTCCCTGGGGGTGTGAAGGGTTTCTCCAAAGGAAAGGTCTTTTGGTGGGGAGGCAGAAGGAATGGATTCCTCTGCATCTGAATCTTCATAAGCAATCAGAGGTGGTTGTTCCTCTTCAAAATTTGAATAGTCAGATTCCTTAGAATCCTGTTTTGTCAATTTCTGGGGAAGGGTGGCTTTGCTTTAGAAGTTGTGACCTGACTACCCCTGATAATGGAAATGAGATCCTCTGCCATTTTAAGCATTTGTGCTTGCGGTGGTGGAGCAGGAGCAAGATGGCAGCTAGAGGCAGATTTTGAAGGAGTGGCCTGGCTTCTAGGCCTAAGAGCATCCACTGGTCTGAGAGAAACAGTAGTCGGATGAGATGTCTGTTTCTGTCTAAATCCGGTAGTGCGATGGGCCTCCTCAGAAGCCAGTGCCTGCATCGTAGCTCCGGACCCAACAGAAGCAGAAACAACAAAAGGCTAAGACTACCAAGATTTCTGTAGCATGAAAGGGTCTCGGTAGACAGACGCATAGATATCGAATAGGGCATCAGGGGCTGCGAAAGCGCCTCGCTGACATCCGGAGAACTGACCTGCTTAGTGGCAGAGTCGTTGGAAGGCTTAGCCTTGTGTGGTCTACCTATCTCTGCATTTTATTGGAATGTTCACAGACTGTTGGCTGACGGGCACCATTTCAGAAGATGAAAATATCTGTCTACAATAAGCTTTATGGCAAATGATTCTCACGTTAAAGAGGGCACAGAACCGGCAACGGAGGATGTCGTGGTCTGGGCCTAAACAAGTGACGCAGTATGAATGCAAGTCTGTGTGTGGGATCTGCTTTCCACAGGTGTGACTATTGTTACCTTTTTTTGGACATCTGTTAGTGCAATAAAAAAGTTCTCCAAAGGGGTACTTAGCTTTAGACATTTTCAGCTGAAATTCAAACTGTGGTAGCGACTGACCGGCACACTTGCAAACTGCTTCTGCTACGGACTCCACGGCAAGAAAGACTGATGTAATGGCATCGGCTGCCTTGTTTTACAGCACTGATGACTGACGGACTACAGGCAACAGCAGCGGACGCAGAAATACACTGACTCTGGTATTTGGGCCAGTTGAGGGCTACCACAGCAGGGATAACCCACAGGTGATGACTGCAACAATGAAACACAAAGAACATCTTCAGTTTTTCCAGTACAAGTCAGAGAATACTTTAGAAAAGCACCATAACTGCTTACAAGCAGTATTAAGCATACAGTTCCCAGAATTAACAGCAATACTAAACAGCTAGATTTAAGCTTACATATGCATATACAATTTGTAGTCCAAGTATATGTGCACATTAAATAAAACAGAAAAAAATCAAAAATGCACAATAAAAAGGAAGGGAACAGATCCTATCAGGGTCTGTAAGCTGTAATCCACTAATGCAGGTTTCTGAGCAGATTCAACTTGACAGTCCTACAGCTGGCACTAAAAGGGTGGGTAACTGACGGACAGGAGTGAGGCTTCCTCTGTTGGGAGAGGCTTAGCCAATCCTCTATCAGAGAGTTAGAGGAGGGAATTCTGAGCTCTGGAGAACTTCAAGTGTGGGTTTGTGCGCAGACAAAAAAATGCCACTGAGGCAGTGTGAATAATTAACATTTTTACTTCATTCTGTTACTGACATTTCTTCTCTTCTGTAATTACAGTCTAAACATTTAACCATGTACTTTTTCCATAAACTCTCTCCAGTATCAGTGTAAGTACTATGGATTCAATGCATAAACACATTTTCATCACGATTATCATTTATGGCCGTGCTCAATTTGGAAGGAGAGTACTATTACATACTCAAAAAGGGTGGGAAGAACTCAAGTGTGCATACTTGTGGCTAGACAACTTATGGACTACCAAATCCCTTCTCTAGCACTGTTCCCATGTTTTACCAACAAATATGGCTTAATATTTTTCCTACAATTCAATTGCAATTCTGTCTAGTTTTCATAAAAATGTCCTCATTCTTTTGCACTCCTTAGTTTATGCCTTTCATTTGTTATTCCACACATTCCAATTTTAATTTCATCACTAACTGTTTTCAAACTCATTTTGTGCTATGATCTGAAAAAAAAAATGCTTTATCTGCTCTTTTAGCTCCTTTAAAATAAATATTTGTTTTCAGAATACCTCCAAATATAATCTCTTTGCCACTGTTAATATGCAAGATTCACCACACCATTACAAATAGATTAATTATGCAAGAGCAAAAAAGTACAGTCCACTATAACTTCTACAGACATGTCAGATTTGATATTCTTACATTAAAAAACACCTTCATTTTATACTTGCTACATTTAGATATACAAGTAGGCTTTTCCCCCTTCCACTTCAGCTTCAATTTTCCAGCTTCAATTTTCCACCCATTCACCTATCAATGCAGTCATCTAAATCTGTTCCACATCCTTATTTGCATTCTCAGAAGGTCCTCTTAAATCTGCTTTCCTTAAAAGTTTGCATCTATTCTCTACACTAATACTGCCAGTACCCTGCTGTATAATATTCAAGTATACCTTATCAGACAAAGCAAGCTCCTCTTTAAATCATTTCTCTTCACAATCAAAGGAACCAGTTCCAATCCTTCATACTGTTTATACATACCATTTTACAATTTTATTTTGCAGTCTGGCCCCTCTCCTCACTTACTGCTACTACAGGCATTTACAAATTACAAAATCACCACTACAAAAGCAGCAAATTACTGTTAGACCCATGTATCTCAGTTTCTCCGCCTCAATTCACCACGCAAATACACAAATGTGATGCACTTCTCCAGTATTACTCCCATCTCCTAAACTCAAAGTCTCAATGTCCAAAGAAAACAATTTAATTTTCAGTAATGTTATCCCATTCAAAACCGTAAATAGCTTATTACTTCGAACAGTCATACCTGAAAATACTCCTGCCATGGAGAGTTTGTGCTTCCGTATTCCATCATGAATCTCCCAGATAACTGAAACAATTCAAACACAGTGTCACAAAACTGATCGGTCACCAGATATATTACAGAATGAATCTCAACAGCCCTGAAATCCAAGGTTTCAATTAGTTTGCCCCACACGAAGTGCCTATTAACAACATCCTTTCTATTTCAGATTCTTACCACAGGTGTCCTCCTTTAGACACTACTACACACACACTTTTCTCTACCAGAAACAAATGCCACATACAATCTACAGCTCCCTGCTTCTCTGAATCAGTGTTTCATCTCCACTCTCAGATTCTGTTCAGTCTCTGTGAAATAGCTCCCACCTACTTGTGCAAAGGTTGCCAAAAAATAGTTCTTCATAATGCTACAATAAACTTTTCCATATCTCCAGAAAAAAGTCTTATTCTTCACTATCAACATCAATAATGTATTCTTCATCACAGGTTCATACACAAGTACTAGGCTAGCTGCCCTTGCAGGCTATTTTAAAGCCTATCCAGTTTCCCTTTTGGTACTTGAATTAACTGATCCTGTTTGGCACTAGGATTAGCCCTACCAAACTTGTGGTTGTAATTATACATTACCCTTAATAAGAATAACTGAAATCATACCATACACAATTTGAAGGGACCTATGGAGGATACAGGGCATTTAGGAGCTGTCTGTCCACTTGTACAACAGGCAGTCCCAGAAGAAACTTTTCGGTACTTGCGTATTATCGCAGCCACGCATTCACACCAGCACTTTAACTGTATTATGGAAACCAGGCATTCTCTCCAGCATTCCATTCTCAAGAGTGCTGGTGAGAATGCGTGGTTGTGAAAATACGTAAGCCAGTCTTAAACGGTCTTCCATCACATCTGATTAATTTCAGCACACCAGCAATATTTTAGCTCTAAACATGAAGCATTTTTTTTTTTACACAGTACTATCGCAACAATGCTTTCTCTGTTGGCTATTATGCAACCACACTGTTCTGTTTTCACATTTGCCTGTTATTGCTCCCAAGAATTTCCACACTTATTTTCAGTACCACACACTGTTAGTAACCTGTTGCGTTTTTTCTTCTTCTTGCACTCATTTTAAGCAGCATGTCATTTCGTTCATATTCACACCATGGTCAGTGCTTGCCATAGTGGTAGCCATATTACCTGATAGGTGATATCAGTACCAAGTAAACTTGTCAAGCTAACCACAGAGACCCCTAATGAAATGCCAGACGACATCTCCAGATATCACACTTTGGAGCATGATAGATGCTGTCGAGAAAGCATGCAAAAAAGTGTACTTGCAGCTGCCGCAAAAATGTGGTTGCGATAACACATGTACCAACTTTTCTACTACTCATCCATAGGTACAAGTTGATCCTGAATACAGACTGGGATGAGCTGTGTGTTACATACATAGAGGGAAAGTCTATTTCAGAGCAGTATTATACTCTAAGATATACTGGTACCAACAAACTATTTTGAGGAGATTGCAGAACAAGTTTATATCCCTACAGTATTTCTGATGCCATTTGATTTGCTGAGGTGCAGGTCCATCAATAGAGTCACAGGCGGTCATTAATGCCCAACATTGGTCATCTCAGTCCAGAGGATATACTGCTGAGGTGCAGGTACATCAATATTGAGTCACAGGCGGTCATTAATGCTCAACATTGGTCACCTCTTAGTCCATAGGATACACAGTACAGTGACAGTGCTTTATGTCCACATAGAGCAAATTTAGGCCTTTTATCCTCTTCTTAGTAAGGCCTCTGTGGCGTTTCCATTTGATTGCATATATCTGGAGAGATACATGCCAAAGGGGGAATTATACTCAAATGATTAAAATGAGGGCAGAGTAAAAGGGAACAATGACATCTCTAACCAATTACAAGCTGTGCAATATAGGGCTTTCTTACACCAGTGGGCTCCTGTTATCAAGTCACTGTCCACATAAGTTCCCAAATCCTAAATACTGGGTCAAATCTCAAGGGCATATTGTCAATGTGGCAGATTCCCAAGGTAGAGGACTTCCAAAAAGATAATGAATTGTTTTGGTATTTAGTTGCAGTCGTTTGTTTGTGCCAAACCTTACTGCAGGATGGCCAAGTAGTTTGGGGATTTAATGACTGTTATAAACTTGCCGTCGTCTGCAAACTTGAGTCCTTTGGTACAGACTTTTACTTCAGGAAATAAATGCCAAAACAGGACAGGTCTCTGCACCGAACACTGGGGGATTCCATGGTGACTAGTGCCTTTGTGGAGGCAGAGTCCCCCATTTTGATCTCCTGCGAGTCAGTTGGCTATCCAGTACGTAACACTTTGGTTTATTCCCAGTTTGTTTACTTTTGACTCTATACTTGAGTGGAGGATTGTGTCAAAAGCCTTGGGCATGCTGAGGTATGCAGCGTGTACTGTTTTACCTACACCATTTGCTTTGGTGATTAAGCATGGACCTGCCACTGAAATTTAAACTGAAACAAATCCAGTGTTTGGAGGTTCCCTCATGCCCTTTTTCATTAGTTCCAAGAGGAGTCTATGGCCTTGCATACAAGCCTAGTAAGACTTGGGAGTCAATGGAAAGTCCTCCCTAAAGCAGAGGAATGACTGTAGCTGTTCTCCATTCACTTGTACAAAACCTGTATGGAGGCTGAGACTTATAGTTATTTACATAGTGTTTTACACTAAAGATGCATCCAGGGAGACTGCTACAACCCATCAATGCAGTATTTTAAGCTTCTCAGAGTACATTTAGGACTCTGTCTTGTGTGACAAGCTGGAGACAAACCAGTTTTGGGTATTATCTTGTGATATAGACAGAGGAGAGAGGTAAAGTTTGAACTGGATTTATCAGCCACATAAGTTCACCATCTTCAGCTTCAGTGTAGGTAATCAGCTCAGTTCAATGCTGGACTCTGCTTATGAGATTACAAACATAACTAAAGCAAGCTTTGATTATCTTTCGTTTGGGTAGCTATTTTAGCCTGAAATTTGGCTTTGGTGGATTTTAAGCTACTGGGTTTATTTCAATGATAAGGGCTCTATCACTTGGAGACAAGTGCTGCACAGCACATTATTTATTTTATTTTACATTTGTTGACCGGGCTAGTCTAGCTGGATACATGTCCATTTTCAGTAGAGGCCTGGGGAGAAAAGCTCCAGAAGAAAAGAAGGTACATATAATATACAGCATAAGATGATGTTATTAACAAAGAATATAAACAAAAAACAATTGGCTTTACATACGGTTTAAAACAGGTACAAAACTTATGTAGATAGTCTGACATGGTTACATTGTGAAGCCTTAAGGGGAGAAAGATCAATCTGGGTTGGGTAGAGGCTTAGGTGGTCCTGGGCATTTGATGTTAGTCTGGTTTAGAACAGGGGCATAGCCAGTGGGACTTAAGGAATTCTTTGAAGTGATTTTTGAATTGATTAAGAGAGGTCATGAGTCTTAGGTTGTTTGGGAGGGAATTCCAGGATTTTCCAATGGAATTGGCATACAGAGCTTCACCTCCCGAGTTGTTAGATTTGATGGTCTGCACCTGGAGACTTTTAGATGATCTGAGGCACGTAAGGTTGGAGTAGGGGGTAAGTATTCTACTCAGGGAGGGGGTTTTGTCTGGTTGGTTGATTATTTTAAATGCCTCAGTAAGTTGATTGAGTTTGAGAATATTGGGCAATTCTAACCATTCAAGTGTCCTTGGGTTTAGGCAGTGGTGGGTACGATAAGGCATACCCTTTATAAATCTGACTATATGGTTATAGGCTGTAGAGAGTTTATTGAGCTCTCTCTTGTTAAGGAAGGAAAGTATCGGGGAGGCGTAAAGGAGGGTGGAGAGGAGGTGGGTGCGAGCGATAGTTAGTTTGGTGTGTGGGGTTAAGAAGTTCTTTATTCTGTACATAGTCCCGAGTTTCTTGTTTACCGACTTAATGGTCAGGCTAACGTGTGTATCAAATTTAAGCTTGTGGTCAATGGTCACTCCTAGTAGTTTGGTGTGGGAGACAGGTTCAATAATGGTGCCATTGGTGGAGGACACATGGAAGGCTGGGTTATTGGCATTTGGAGGTTCTTTTCCTTGGGAGGTAGAGTGGAGAAAAATAGAAGTAACTTGGTTTTGGTTGGGTTAAGTAAGAGTTTTAATTCTGAGAACCATTTTTCGACTATGGTAAAGCAGTTTTGGGTTGTAGCTTGGAGTTTGGCGAGAGAGACATCAGAGCAGATCAGGGTGGAGTCATCTGCATATTGAATGCAGGTGGCTTTGGGAATGACTGAGTGAAGATCATTTATAAAGACAGAAAAGAGAAGGGGACCGAGAATAGAGCCCTGGGGAACACCAATATTATTGGGGAGTAGGTCTGATAGCCTGTTTTGCCACTGAACAGCTTGTTTTCTACCAGAGAGGTAAGCATTAAACCAACTTATGGTTAATTTGCTAAGATGAAGGGTTTCCAGGGTATGGAGCAGCTGCTGGTGATTGACCATGTCTAAGGCTTTCGATAGGTCAAGAAAGAGCGGAGGATATTAATTTATTATTGCGGTTGTAATTGACTGAGTCAACAAAGGAGAGTAGAGCAGTGGTTGTGCTGTGATGGGGGCGAAAACCGTGCTGGGTGTTAGACAAGAGGCTATTAAGGGTAAAGTGGCTTATGAGTTGTTTGTGAACACAACGTTCCATAATTTTGGCTAGTGGAGACAGTATTGCTATGGGTCTATAGTTAGATGTGTCTGTGGAGGTCCCTCCTTTGTGGAGAGGGAGATATAAGAGATTTTCCAAATTGAGGGAATGGTAGCTTCAGTTATGGTTCGGTTAATCAAGATTGAAACGGGATATGCTATGACATCAGACGCTATTTGTAAGTATTTGGCTGGGAGTTGGTCAGCCGCTAGGGTGGTTGGTTTGAGTTTTTTCAAGAGAGTACGTATATAGGAGGTAGATGTTGGTTGTAAGTTAAAGGAGGGGTGAATTGGGTCTTTAGTTAAAGTTACAGGTGAGGGAGAAGAAGTAAGCTGAATGGCTAGGGACTGAATGGTCTCGGTAAAAAAAAAAAAAAAAAAAAAAAAAAAAAGAGTTAAAAGTGTTGGCTATTTGTCCTGGATCTTTACCTATGAGTTTCTCAGGGGTGGGGGTGGTAGATTTACCTGGATGAAGGAGGTTATTGAATCCAGCCCAAAATTTTTTAGGGTTATGCTGGTGTTTATCCTGGAGGAGACAGAAATATTGTTTTTTATCTGAAGTAATGGCTGCTTTGGTTGAGTTTCTAAGCTGTAGGAACTTGGTGCGATCTAGGGGGGGTTTAGTAGCTCTCCATTTGTTCCAGGCCTGGTCTCTGAGTTTAATTTTGGTTTTAGCATCTCTTGTTAGCCAAGGTGCAATTCGTTCCTTAGTTCTGATTAGTCGCTTTGGGGCATGGGAGTCTAGTATCTTGAGGAATGTGTCATTAAAGTATGACACACTCTCATCTAAGGGTAAAGTTTTTAGGATGGACCAAATTACATGATTTGAGGTCTGCAAGAAATTGATCTGGGACAAATTTCTTACTATTTCTAACTAGTCTGGTTGGGGGGGGGGGGGTTAGTAGGTGGACATTTATGTTTTATAATAAAGGTAATAAGGTGGTCACTAAGGTCATTGGGAAGGGTCCCTGTGGTATAGTTATTTGTACCCTTGTTAGTAAGAATCCAGTCAATGATACTCTCTTTTTGTTGGGCATTTCCAATTCTAGTGTGAGATAGAATATTTTGGGAGAAACCATGTAGGTTGATGGGGTGAGGATTTGAGTGCACGGAGCAGAGGGACCAGTCAATGTTGAAGTCCCCTAGTACTATGGTTTCTTGAGGGTAGTTGGTGGCAAACCAGCTAAGAGTCTGTTCTAGGTTTTCCAAGTTTTTGCCTGGTGGTATATAAATTACTATAAGATTGATACTTTTTTGGCTGTTTAGGCATAGCTTTAGGGCAATCAGTTCTAGGTTAGAGACTTTGGGAGGTTGGAGTGGATTCATTATGATATTCAATGAATTCTTGAACATGACAGCTATTCCCCCACCCTTTCTAGTTGTACGATCGGCCCTAAGGATGTTATTTCTTCGTCCTCAGTGCTAGGTTTGAGCCATGTTTCCGATAGACACAGGATGTCAGGGGAATGGGTAGCTAGCATAGCATGTAAGTTGTGAACCTTGTTATTAATGCTTCTTAGATTGAGGTGGAACATAAGGAGGGAGCCAGCTGGGCTTCCGGTGGATTTCGAGGAGTTAGGGCCTGGGATAGTGTTAGGACCTGGGTTGGGGTGGATGTCACCATCTTTTGTGATAGATTTTTTTCAAGTGATCTATTAGTTTTTTGGAGTTTAATAAGTCATTTAAGATTAGCTTTAGTTATGGCTGCTTTAGGGTGGCAGAGGGTAGGATGTATTCTCTTGGAGATCGGGTTATTAGCAGGGTAGAGAGAGGGAGGGATAAGATTAGAGGGGTGGTAAGAATGCAGGGAGGTGTGACCCCTGGGGAGGTAAGCTCCTGATAGGGCTGGAGTTTCATATCTGGTTAGAAGATAAGGAATAAGAAGGAGTACTATAAAGGGGAGGATAGCATATGAGCTTCTATCCATGATGTGGTGAGAGGCTAGTGGGTGTAAAGGACTAGAAGAATTTCCTTGGTAGAATGGGAGGGCAGGCTATGGGAGGGGGAGTGACAGAGTATTAATGGAGAGAGGTTGGTGGGTGGGAGGACAAGGAGAGTAACCTTGGTAGTATTGAAAGTCAGAAAAATGGGAGGGAGAAGTGTCAGAGTGAGGGACAGTTGCGATTGGAAGGTGGCAAGTGGGATGGGCTAGGTGACCTAATAAATGTAGAGGTAGTGGGGGCGGGTAAGATAAGGGGCAGGGTGGGGCGCGGAGCGAGCCAGAGCATAGCGAGGGCGAAGCGGAGCGGGGAATACACCACAAGGAGTTTTCCTGGGTCTTAAAGGTAACCGGTTATAGTATCAGCTTGCCGTTTTTGCTGGACATAATTTTAGCAGTATAGTAACAGAGCCTGATTTTTAGAGTAGACACTGTCTAATTCCTGCCAACAGAACGCTTCCAGACTAAGAAAATTTAGCTAGGATTTATATTTTACCCTTACAACTAGACTCTTACAACTAGTACGGACATCGGAGTTTACATTTCCATTTGGCTGTCTTAGTACATCATCTTCTGCAGGCTCCATATTCACACTTTCTCCCCGGCATCCTCTGGAGAAAGACATGGGGAGATTGTTCACACATCACATTTCCTCACTGACCATATTCATCAACTCTTAAAATGTTAATGCCATATTTCACAAGACTGTACAAATCGTTCATATTTTAGACACTAACATTCAACATATATTTTGCCCTTCCCACTCTCACAGACATTTCTTTATTCTTTAATACGCAATCCCACATATTACTAAACGGATCTTTGTATCTACATTTCTATGTACTCTACAAAGGCTGAAAATCTTATCTAACTGCGCTCTCCTTTTTATTTTTCCGTATTCCTAAAATACACAACTATACAACTGTAAAAAAATATCAAAACAGAATGCTCAAACTTTTTTTTTTTTTTATTTTAAACACAGACTGCCTCTTTTCTTGCTTACCACATGTTGACTGTTACTTGAGAATGGTCAGTCTGAAACCTCACAAACTTAAAATTTTTGTGATGTCTTTGCATATTTTATCTTCCTTGAAACCTACCAAAAGGTTGGCACAACTTTGATCCATAACCTTTTCCTAACCATTTTTTCCTTTTAAGATTTTCTAGTTCCATACCCACTTTATCACTTTACATGTTTCCACTATACACTTCAAATTGCTTGAGCATACATTCAGTACTTTCACCATTTTGCAAGTACTAATACAGTTTTCAAAAAGTGGATCTTGTTCAGCATGTTGACATGTTCCCTGCTAGAGTTATTCACCAAAATATGCAAAATCAACATAACGGGAAACTGTTAAATGATATGATGTTCAGATGCAGTAATTCACAAAAATATGAATCATCTTACCACAATGGTACATTTATTAGTGCCTTTTTTAGGCAAACTTCAAAGGACAAAGCCACCACCGTAACAGGTACAAGCATGTAAAATCTGAAGGTAATGCTACTCAATGCTAGAAGTCTAAACCTCAAAATGCACTCTCTCGAGGCACTCCTAAAAATGGAGAACATCGATATCTGTGCAGTAACCGAGACCTGGTTCAAGGCTCCAGAGAGCACCCCTGCAATACCAGGCTACAACTCTTGCCACACTTTTTGGCCACCAAACCAGGACCGAAACACTAAAGGTGGAGGAGTGTCAATATTCACCAAGGATATTCACACCACCAGGCTAGTTGGCCAACACAATGTGTCTGAAAATCTCCAAGTGCAACTAACACTAGGTAAGACTGCAATCCAAATTGTAGCTTGCTACAGATCCCCCACCATACCCAAAGATTCTCACTACACCTTTTTAAACATACTGGAAAATATTAAGATAGAACCAAACACCCTAATACTGGGCGATTTTAACTACCCTGCCATTAACTGGGAAAACTACTCATGTCCCAACACCTTTGCGCAATGGTTCTTGGAATTCATAAATTCCAATGCCCTGGATCAACTAATCCATAGCTCCACCAGGGGCTCCAATATCCTAGACCTGGTCATTACCAACATGGCAAATCAATGCTCCATACCTATGGTCACCCCCTCGTTAGTCAGGTCTGACCATAAGCTAATCACCCTTAACATCCACATCCCACCCCCACCCCCCAGTAAAGAAACCACCATAAAAAATTTCTCCAAAGCCAACTTCATGCTACTCAAGTCAGAAGTGACAAACTTCATGACACCCATGCAGACGGGAACTGAAAGTTCAACTGCTGAATCTTACAATAAGGCACTGTACGAGAACATCCACTCATGCATGAATCGTGCCATCCCAAATAGAACCAAAATGTTCTCATCCAAAAAAAGGAAGCCAATCTGGTGGTCCCCTGCCATAAACAAACTTTACAACAAAAGGAAGAAACTTTTGCAGAAAAGAGGAAAATCCCAGGATGCAAAAAACTCCCTTACTAGCCTCAGTAAGAAACTGTGATGCCTCATAAAATCCTCCAAAGCTAGTTATGAAAATAAAATTGCCAAAGATTCCAAAGACAACCACAAAGCATTCTATAACTATGTCAAGAATCTAAATGGCAATGCTCAGATCTGCTCTGAGCTAAAACAGAATGGCAATAAATATACTGATCCAAAGGATATTGCCAATATCCTGGCAGATCGATTCAGTGCCAACTTCACCCCCCCTCACCCCCTAAATGGCCCATCTCAATACCGGAAGATTGCCAAATTCCAGTAATAACGGCCACACAGGCACAAAACACACTCTCTAAAGCCAAGAATACAGCATCCATGGGACCAGATGACATCCCGGGCTGTGTACTACATGAACTACAATATGAACTGGCACCTCACCTAAGTGTCATGTTTAATCATAGCCTCACCTCAGGTTTCGTGCCCACTGAGTGGCGCAGAGCTACAGTTATCCCAATCCACAATGGGGGATCCACCTTGGATCCCGGAAACTACCGTCCCATCAGTCTGACAAGCCTTATCTGCAAGGCCATGGAGCGTATTATCATGGAACTTATAAACAAAGACATTGGCAACCTTCAAACACTGGACCCCACCCAGTTTGGGTTTGTGAAGGGCCGATCTTGTCTCCTGAACTTGATTGACTTCTTTGAATCAGTCTCCAGAGCCATGGACAAGGGTAAGGTGGTCCACACAGCCTATCTAGACCTTGTCAAGGCCTTTGACACCATCCCCCACTCTGGAATCATAGATAAACTTACTAAGTTGGGTATTAATCCCTATGTCACCCAATGGGTTGCTAAATGGCTTACTGATAGAACCCACACTGTAAAAGTAGCAGACTCCAAATCCAGCTCCAGACAAGTGACAAGTGGAGTACCTCAGGGTTCAGTCCTGGGGCCGCTCTTGTTTGGCATCTACTTCTCTGAAGTACAGGTCAACACTAAGGGACTCTGGCTAACAAAGTTTGCAGATGACTGCAAACTGGGAACCCTTATTGAATCCCCAAATGATGTGGATACTCTACAAAAGGGCCTTACAAAAACAGATGCTTGGTGCCAGAGACATGGGCTCAATGCCAAGAAATGTATTGTTATCCCCTTTGGGAAAAAACATGTATCCATGAATTACCATATAGGTGGCAGTACACTAAACACAGAAAGTGTGATAAGAGACTTAGGGACACAGGTGGACAGTGGTCTCACCTTCGATAACCACATCGCCACAACAGTCAGGAAATCCTTCTATGTGGCACACCTCATCACGAAGGGCTTTTCATCCAGAAAAAAGGAGGTCATTGTCCCACTGTACTCATCCCTCATTAGACCCATTATAGAATACAACGCCCCATTTGGTATGTACCTCAAGACATCTGCAACAACTGGAAAGGCCTCAGAAATACCTCACTAAAAGAATCACAGGCCTAAAGCAGATGCCCTACGCTGGCCGCCTTAAAAATCTCCAGCTATACTCTGTCGCATAACGTCTACTCAGAGGCGATCTCTGCTTAACATACAAGGCCATGTCAAACCCAGAGCTGTTGGACATGCTACACTTAAAGAAATCCCAATCCCTCGAGCTACACGCGCCAGGGATCTAAACCTTGTCATCACAATAAACAAAACATGCTGGAGGGATAGGTTCCTGACCCAGAGACTCCCCAGACTCTGGAATAGATTGCCCATACATGTCAAGCAGAGTGCCTCTTTGGACCTCTTCAAGAGGAACCTTGACGACTGGATGGGAGAAAGGAAATTCACCCCAGGGATCACGTCAGTCGCCCTGCTAGACAGGGGTCCAGGAAAGTAAATAATGTGGGAAGAAATAGCCAGGGAATTGTTATGGCTAGGCTTGTATAGGCCCTAGGGCTGATAGCCTAGTACCAACCTATGAACCTATGGATACCTTTACCTCTTGCAAGAAATTGTGGTAAAAAAGCTTCTACATGACTCAGTGGAAACCAACGTGTGGGATGTGCATTCAATGCGATTACTTTTACTAACGTGAATAGCAGAGGTAGTTACTGAGGGTTTCACCCAACAGGTGAGAAGTTGTCTCTTACCATAACGTTCCATCTGTATTGTTGATCCTCGTTCAGTCATTACGTGTGGGTATCTGTTCCGACCTTGGAACAGAGCTAGACATCTTCCAAGCTCGCGTCAGCTACAAACTCTCGAGCTAAAACTCTTGCCCAAGAATTCCCCTCTCCCTGTTACCTCAGATTGAGTTTGCAAGTCAAAAGAAGGTAGAGGCTACCTCTGGTCAAATGACCTAACGGATGGTGAGATCCACTAGAAGCCACAGGAGGGGGAAGGAGTGAGGGTCACAATGAATGAAAGAGGATCAACAATACAGATGGAACATTATCGTAAGAAATAACTTCTTTATCTGATATTGTTAATCCTCGTTCGTTCCTTATGTGTGGGACAGGGTCCCCAGCTACCATTATTCCTGGGAGGCTCTCATGGAAAGACATTCCTGAGCACCATACAACCAAAAGATGCTCTTCCCTGGAAGCCAAATCCAATTTGTAATGACTGATGAAGGTATGAGGAGTAGCCCAAGATGCAGCTGCACAAATGTCATGTAAAGAGGCTCTGGCATGGAAGGCAGCAGAAGCTGCCACCGACCTTGTAAGAATGAGCCTTTATGGTAGTAGGTAATGGAATATTACGTTGTCTATAAATGAAGGTCACACAGTCTCTTTTAACCATTTAGCCAATGTGACCTTAGCAACAGCACATCCTAATCTAGGTCCAGAATAGGCCAAAAATAACTGGTCTGATTTACAAGAAGCCTTAGTCCTGTTTGATTAACAGACATTTCAGAGATCACTTTTGGCAGAAAGGATTAGTTCTCAATGACACCATCTATGAAAAATCAAATAAGGACTCTTGATGCACAAGGCTTGAAGCTCAGAGATGCGTCTGGCAGAAGTAATGGCGACCAAAAACAAGGTTTTCCATGGCAAATATTTGAGCAAGAAGCTGGTTCGAAAGGAGCATTGTCAAAGCTTGTAGGACTAATGACAGGTCCCATGGTTAAGTAGGTTCTCTAAAAGGAGGTCTTAGATGATTCACGCCTTTTATGAAGGTCTTGCATAACCTGTGTGACAAAAGATAAGATTCTTGGACACCATCATGAAAAGTAGATACTGCAGCCAAATGAACTCTAATGGTAGAGGCAGATAGACTGGACTGAAATAGTACTGGAATATCAGTCTACCCTATCAACACTGGTGCTGAAAAAGAATATTTGTTTTTCTTTCAGCCAAAAAGTAAATCTTTTCCACTTGCTGAGATATGTAATTCTGGTGGAAGACTTATGAGATGCAATAAGAATGTCACGTACTGGCAAAGAAAGATCATTGTGCCTGGCAATCAAAGGAATTGGAGGAGCCAAGCTGTGAGCTTCAGGCTGTTCAGGTTGGGGTGAGTCGGATTCTGTGGATGGGAGATCAACCCCGGGGCTGGATGGAGAATCCACGGTTGATCTAGTAGGTGATGCCAAAGGAAGGGAAACCAAATCTGACTAGGCCAATATGGTGCTGAGGATTACTTAGCTCTTCAATCTGCAGGTTTCCTTCAGAAACTGGGGAATGAGGGGGAGAGGTGGAAATGCATAAAGCAGACCAGAGGGCCAATCGTGGATTAGAGCGTCCCTGGGTGACTGTCCCAGAGGGGGAAACAGGGCGAAATAGTTGCTGCATTTGTAGTTGGTCAGGGACGCAAAGAGGTCGAAACAAGAAAGACCCCAGCAGTTGAAAATCTCTGCCGCTATCAAGGGATTCAGGGACCACTTGTGAAGTTGTATAATACACCTGCTGAGCCTGTCTGCTATCACGTTGGAACGCCCAGGAATGTGCATTGTTAGAAGAAAGGAGTTGGCAGCCATCGCCCATTGTCATACCCTCATGGCCTCTTGACAGAGTGGGTAAGATTTGGTTCCACCTTGTTTGTTGATGTACCAGACCACCGCCATGTTGTCTGATCATATCGCAATATTCCCAGATGGCAGCAGGGGGATGGAATGCTTGCAATGCCAGAAGCACCGCCCTCAGATCCAGAACATTTATTTGCAGATGGGCCTCCACTTCGGACCAAATACCTTGGACTGTCTGTTCCTGAAATAGCCCCCCCCAACCCATCAGAGAGGCGTCAGTGGTCACAGTAGCCTTGGGCTGTAAGGGGGAGAGGGGCGAGACCATTGTGATGGATTGTGCACCATCCACCAATTTAGATCTTGTTTGCACCTGTGAGTTATCAGAATCTTGGCCGAAAGAGGGTACTGAAAGGAATACCATTGTGTGAGCAGTAGCCATTGTAGAAGCCTCATGTGAAATCTGGCCAGGGGGACAATCGTAATGGAGGCTGCCATGGAACCCAACAACTGGAGAACAGAATGAGCTGTGTATTTCTCCCTTGAAAGGATTGGAATCAGTTGCTGCTTCATCCTTAGAATTCTGTGCTCTGGAATGGATGCTCTGCAATTTTGTATTCAAGATTACCACTACGAATTCTGTGGGCTGAAGTGGTGAGACTGGATTTTTACCAGTTTATGGTTATGCCTAGCCTTTCTGCAGTGAGGACAGAGTATGCCAGGGCTTCGTCCAATAGACATCTGGTGGGGGCAGAGATTAGCTAGTCACAAGTGAGGTGTGAACACTCTGGGGGCTGTAGAGTGTCTGAAAAGCAGCACTCCGAACTGGCAATGACTGGCTCCTGCACGGAAGCGGAGGAATCTTCTTGGTGGTCTGTCCACTTTTATGTGGCAGTATGCATCTTGAAGATCTATTGTGCACATCCAAATAGTTTTTTTCCAAAAGATGAAGAACAGACTCTATTGTGACCATCTGGAATTTCTGCACTTTTACAAACTTATTCAATACACAGATCCAAAATTGGTCTCCATTCCCCGGTTTTCTTTGGCACCAAAAATAGTCTTGAATAGAATCCGGATCCTATCTGGTCTGGAGGGACTATTTGGATGACTCTTTCTTAGCTTTGAAATCTCCTAACACTGCTTCTTCCCTTTGACTGGGTGGAACGTCAGATAAGGTTGTTGAAGGAGCGGGACAAAGATCGAAGGGGATATGATAACTTCTGATTATTATCCTTTGTACCCAAGAATCGGTGGTAATTGTTAGCCAGGCAGAAAGGTGCAAAGAGAAATGACCCCCAACCAATTCCAGAGGAAAGCAGTTGGGCCGCTGTTCAGGAGCGCTGGAAGGATTGGCCAGGGAAAGAATCCCTGGAACACTGGTTACGTGGGCCCCCTCTGCCCCAAAAGAGGAGTCTTCCTTGAGAGTTTTCCCCTCTGCCTTTAGGGGAGAACTTGGCCTGTGTGTCACGCAAAGAACCTTGAGACTTTTTGTGCCATATCTTCCCACTCTTCTGGTTTCTGGAGAAAGCTTGTTGAGGGGAAGAATAAAGGACACCCACAGCAGAAAGGGTCTTACTGTCCTGTTCACATCTGGCCAGTGTGCTTTTAACCTTGGGTCCGAATGACGAGGCTTCGATGGGAGCATTGAGAAAGGAAGCATTGAAGGGTTCCACGAAATTACACAAGCGCATCCAGGCAGTTGGTCTCAAAATAATGCCTGAACCCGCCACTCTAGCTTCTGCTTCTGATGCGTGAGATATCAGGCGCATGGAAGAGTTAGATATCGATTTGATGGTAGCTAGCTGAGAGACCACTGTCACGGACCTCATCAGACAGCTCCAGCCAAAGTTTCAGAGAGCTCAAAAATTAAGTCTCTCTGAAGCCTGGTAAAATGTGCCATATAGTTCAGGAACCTGACTGTAAAGGTCGCTGATGCAAAAGTACGCTTCCCTATTCTGTCCAGAGCCCAGGACTCTGTTGGGCAGATGGACAGTCTGGCTTTATTCTTCCACCAGGTCCTTTTTAGTTGCGGCTGCCACCACCAAAGCAAAGACCTTTGGACCAATGAAGATCACTAGCCGGAGGGGACAAAATTTTATCTGGCCTCCGAGAAATGGCCTCAACGCTGTCAGGAGCCTTCCACACACGCTGCACGACGAGCCGGACAAGTTTGTTGGCAGGTGGAGTAACCCAGGAGGTAGGGGGCCGGGCACGAAAGGCCTGCAGGAACACAGACTCTTCAGAAGTCGGGTTGGAGGGCTGCCAGTCACATCTCTGTTTAAGGATTTCAAGGATATCACCAAAGGATACCTCAAAGAGTGATCGAGGGGACCTTTCCCAATCATCAAAGTCTCTCTCTTCAGTAAGGGACTCCTCTGTGGAGTCCATGTGCTTCCTCTTGCACAAGCCCTTTTGAGGATCTTCCTCAGAGGGAGAAGCTGGGGAAGATAGCTCAAAAGGGGTCTCCTGTGGGAGTATGTCCTGAGGCCCTTGTGCCCGGTGTCCGCTAGGAGCAGCTTGTGAACATTGTGGTCCAGAGGAGGGCAGGGAGAGTGATAGCACAGGATCGCCAACAGGCGCCAGAGCCTTCTCCATAAGCTGGAAGGCCAGTCCACAAGAAGAGGGATGAAGACCCAGGGCAGGGGTCACCCCTTGCCTAAGTGGCTCAGCCAGCCGACTCAGAGTCCCTGGATGGCTGTGAAATGCCAAAGTATGTACGCCACAGCTGACATCCTGGCCTGTAACAAGACTCTCCTGCCACAAAGGCAACTGTGGCTCCTTAGTGAGGTCCATAAAAGGAACTGTAGTGGGGGAAGACTGCTATATCAAGGGGCTTCAAAGGCAATGAAGGAGGAGAATAAGTAGGGGTCTTTGGTAAAGAGTGATCACCTCCCGAGGAAGGATAGGTCCTGGAGGGTGGAATACCTCCTGCCAAAAGCATTTGATTCACAAGACACAACACATAGTGTTCAGAGAGGCTTCTAGCGGATCTCAGTGACATGGGCTGAGGGAGAGTCCGGTCTATCCAAGGACGGAGCAAGCTGTGCCCACCACGGAGGTGTCAGCAGGGAGAACAACGGAACTGTAATGGACTGAACTACTGGTGTCTGCACAGAGGAAATCATTGGCGCCGAAGGCGTGGTCTGCACAGACTATGTCAGTACCGAAGAGGTTGTCGGCGCAAAGGCCTGAGCCGAAAAAAATTGGTGACGAAAGCTGAATAGTCGGTACAGAGAGGGTAGTCTGTGCCGGGTAAGTTGTCGGAGCCGAAAAGGAAATGGGCATCGAAACATCCATCAACGTCATGACAGTCTGCATTGACTGGACAGTCGGTGCTGGTAAGGGAGTCTGAACAGAGGAGGTCCTCGGTACCAACATGGTATGGGGCACACTAGTCTGTGTCTGTGCAGATGGCGCCGACAGCCACGGTGCTGAGGGTCAAGGCACCGCAAGCACAGGAGGTGACGAAGTCAAATCTGAACTGGAAAGCTTAGCTTTCTTGGGTCTTGGTTCCTGAGGGTCCCCTGCTGGGGATGAAGGAAAATACTTGGCCTTTTTATGTTCATCTCTTTTTCTTATGGGATCTTGGAGGGGTTGAAGCCTTCGACCCAGAAATGGCCTCTGAAAAAGGAGATTTAAGTAGCCCCTTCAATATTAATTTATTTTTTTTCTCTCAATTAACGTCCTGTTAAGAGAAATTCTTACAAATCCCACAAGGCGGGTCAACTGTTAAATGAGGCACACCCAAGCAACAAACACACAGGGAATGTGCATCTGAAGTAGGTAATTTATGGCCACAACCTAAACATCTTAAACCCTGGGTTACCTGTTTTATCTGTCATGTTACTTAAGGAAAGAAAGAAAAAACAGGAAGATACCAGCAATGGTACAAGTAATACCCGAAGGTAAGGAAAAGGGGTTTACCAACGATGGTAAAAAAGGATCACCTCACAATAAAGACAGGAAATGAGTTGAAAAGGTTCAAAAAGGGGTAGTCGCTAAATGCGATAAGGTAAGAGATAACCATTAACTTTTTTTGTGAAAAAAAGGTGGTCTTAGAACATAGTATGAAAAAAAACACTGTACTTAGCTCATGAGAAGTAGCTTGACACAACCGAATGGCGATGTGGCAAACGAAATCTGAGGTAACAGGGAGAAGGGAAATCTGGATAAGAGTTTTAGCTCAAGAGTTTGTAGCTGACGCAAGCTTGGAAGATGGCTGGCTCGGTTCCAAGGTCGGAACAGATACCCACACGTAAGGAATAAACACAAATTAACAATGATTGACTGTTCTATACTGTAACTGCAAATACTGTAAATTAATAATGTGATAAAGACTTGCATGTCATTAATGGAAGGGTCTGCATCTTCAGACAAGGTGATAATTGCTGCACATAACTTGCTGAGCAGACATTCATTACATTCCTGGTGCAGGTGCATTCAGCTATCTTCTTTATTTTTAACCTACTTCTGTCCATGGTATACTATATAAAATACAGTCTACATGTCAGTATCATCTTGGTAAGGTTTTGTGAAAAACAGGGTCCATTTCACGAAGGTACTCACCAAGACTTGAAGTTAAATTCAATTCCAGAAATACTTCTCTCCTTATCCATTTCATGTGCTTCCATTTTACACTGTCTGCCTGCTGTAGAACCTCTGGCCTTCACTTAAAGCTGTGGCCAGGCAGAGGGCGCACCAACCTCCTTGGATTGGTGACCTAGAGTTTAAATCTTTCCTTGCTTCCTCAAGCCCTCCATCTGACTCCACCAGTGCCCAGTACTACAAGATGCTTGGATATGATCTTATGTGCAAAAGTATTGTATTTCAATAACTGTTCTTCCACGTAACGCACATAATGCCATTACCCTATTTGCCCGTCTGATAGTCTAATCTTCCAAGAGCATACTTTGTAATTTTTCATATTCTGATCAAAAATGATCTTATGCTTTGACTGGGTCCCATTTACACAGATCACTCGATAGCCAAACAGTGCCCCCTCTAATAGCACCACAATATTACTACCTCGAGAGTCACCAGTAGTTGTTCAGATTTTCTTTGAGATTTTGTCCTGTTTAAGTAAAATCTAAATTGCCTGTGTACATCCAATGAATGCAGAATCCACTCCCCCTTGTTCTGTGGATTGGGAAAGAAAGTTGGCAAATGAATGATCTGATCAAGAGTCACACTGGATACCACCTTAGGCATGAAGGATGGATTGGTCCTGAGAGACACAGTCTGCATGAAAAATAATGAAAGGCTCCACTGCACAAGAGCCTGCAATTTGGAAATCCTTCTAGCTGAAGTGACTGCTAAAAGGAAAGCTGTTTTCCAGGAGAGAAATTTTAAGTCTGCAGTAGCAGCTGGCTCGAAAGTAGGAAAAGTGAGTTTTTCCAAGACAAAATTGAGGTCCCAGGCAGGGGATGGTGCTCTCCTGGGTGGTCTTAAGTTTTTGACCCTCTGAGATACTGCTTTAGCAGAGGATGAGAGAAGAGGGGAGGCTCTGTGTTGTAATGAGCTGAAATGGCTGAGGCATGGATTTTTATGGAAGAAAAGGACAGGCCCTTGTGAAGCATCTCAGTTAGGTATTATAAAATCTGAGAAATATTGGGCACTGCTGTGTTTATCCCTTGTGATAGATTCCAGGCACAGAATCTTTTCCATTTGTCTGCATAAGACTTTCTTGCACTAGGCCTTCTTACCTCCAAAATGACACCCATCACAGGTTTGCTGAGGGATGTTAAGGGTGAATTTAGGTGATTAGCCATGCTGAAAGATTTAAAGTTTGGAGCTGTGCGCGCAGAATTTGGTTGTTCTGCTGAGACAGTAAGTAAGGTGTCTGAGGCAGATGCCACGGTGCAAGGTGTGACACTGCGCAGCAGTGGATACCAGTGTTGGCGAGGCCTGTCTGGAACAATCAAAATCATTTTTGGTTTGTCCTGTTTGACTTTTAGTAAAACTTTGGAGAGCAAAGGGGGAAAAGCATAGACTGATAAGTTTTTCCAGCTGAACGATAAGAGCATCCACTTTCCAGGTTTTGTGATGAGTTTTTGTGCAGAATTTGTCCAACTGATAGTTCTGAGGTGAGGCAAAAAGAAAGTACAGTTGTGTACCTACCGTAAATGTAGATGATTGAGTGTATTCACTGTTGCAGTCATTACACTTAGGTTATCCTGCTGACAGGCTACCTGCAGTCTGCCTGAATTCCAAAGTCCTGGTCCGGCGTCGGTTGCTGTCGCCTCTTCCCTGAAGTCAGTGCGCCAGGGGTATAAAAGATGCAGAAGACGCCATTTTCTTCAGTTTTTCTTGCCCCAGATGTCAGGTGCCCCCAAAAGGTAGGCTAAAAATTCTGCTTATAAGAAAGTATGCAGTAACATAATCATTACCTTCATCTACAAGCAAATACACCACATAGGATAGAGAAGTATAGATAAGTCCCAGCAAAGAAAAAGGGGACGGAGGGAGGGTAACCTGGACTGCAACAGTGAATACACTCGAACATCTACATTTATGGTAGGTACACAACTGTACTATGTTCGTGTTTCACTGTTGCAGTCATTACACTTGGGCTGAATCCCAAAGCTGAGGTTGGGAGGCTGGGCCTAAATAGAATTAGGAGTGGCTATGAGGCCCTGCAGAACTGCACTGGCAAAGCCTGCTCTAGATTTAGAGTAAAGAGGTAAGTGGTAGTGCTTTGTAAAAGTGTGCACTGAACTCCAAGTTGCAGCCTCCAAAATATCCTTGGTTGGTACTCCTCTGAGGAAGACTGCAGAAATGGCTGCTGCTCAGGTTGAATGTGGCCTAATGCCCTTAGGCACTGATTTGCCATGTTGTGAATAGCAGAAACAAATGCAGTGGCCTATTCATTTTGAAATAGTCTGCTTTGAAATAGCCTTTCCTTGTGATCCTGCAGCATATGCCACTAAAAGTTGCTCAATCTTTCTGAAAGCTTTAGTTTTGTCCAAGTAGAAGCGTAACTGCCTGTGTATGTCCAAAGAATGCAGACGTCCGCTCCCCCTTTATTCTGTGGGTTTGGATAAAAGGTAGGCAAATGAATGTTTTGGTTAAGAGCCACACTGGACACTACCTTAGGCATAAATGTTGCGTTTGTCCTTAGAGAAACCCTGTCCAGATGGAAAATAATAAAAGGTTCCATAGCCATTAATGCCTGTAACTCCGAGACTCTTCTTGCTGAAGTTACTGTTAGGAGCAAAGCTGTTTTCCATGATAAGAATTTTATCTCCGCTGTATTGGCTGGCTCAAAAGGAGGCAGCGTGAGCTTTTCCAAGACAAAATTGAGGTCCCATGCAGGTATTGGTGCTCTCCTTGGAGGTCTTATGTTTTTGGCACCTCTGAGGTAAAGCCTTAGCAGTGGATGTGAAAAAAATAGGTGGGTCCATATTGTAATGAGCTGAAATGGCAGAGGCATGGATCTTAATTGACGAGAAGGATAGGCCTTTGTTCAGCATCTCAGTTAGGTATTGTAAAATCCAAAGAACATTTGGTACAAGCGTGTCAATTCCTTGTGCCTGGTTCCAAGCACAGAATCTCTTCCATTTTTCTGCATAAGATTTTCTGTTGCTGGGCCTCCTGGCCTCCAAAATAGCATCCATAACCGCTTTAGAGAGAGGTGTGTCCTGAATGGTTAAATTATCTGCCATGCAGCCAGATTTAGGGCTCTGAGTTGGCTGTGCAGGATCCAATTGTTTTGCTAGGTCAGTAAATGAGGAATTTGAGGCAATGACCAGGCTGGGCCTTGAGACAAGCTCTTTAGGACTGGGTACCAGTACTGGCGTGGCCAATCCGGGGCAATCAGAATCATTTTTGGCTTCTCGTCTGACCTTTAGGAGTACCTTGGGGAAGAGAGGCAATGGAGGAAAAACATATACTGGAAGGTTTTTCCAGCTGAATGACAGAGCATCCACTTTCCATGCTTGTTTGTGTTAAGTCCTTGTGCAAAATCTCTGTAGTTGGCAGTTGAGGGGAGGCAAATAGATCTATGTCTGGGCATCCCCATGTCCTTGTTATGCTGAAGATTTGTGGATCTAATTTCCACTCGTGAGGATCCATGAGGTTTCTGCTTAGTTCGTCTGCCAGAGCATTTGTTTTTCCTGGCAGGAATTGTGCTTGCAGGTGTACTTGATAAGTCAATGCTGTGTTCCACAAAAATCATGGCTTGTCTGCAGAGGGGGTAAGAATGTGTGCCGCCCTGCTTGTTTATGTACCACATGATTGTAGCATTTTCCATCTTTAACAGCAGTTGTCCTGCATGAAGTAGATCCTTGAAGGCTGTCAGGCCATTTTGTACAGCTTGCATCTCTTTTTGATGTGAAGATGCCTTTGGCTTGTGGGCCATGTGCCCTGAATACATTTTCCTGCCGTATGGGCCCCCCCCAGGCATAATCTGATGCATCTGTTGTTAGTGTTCGCCTGGCTGTGGGTAAAGTGAATGGCTGTCCCTTGTTGTGGTGACAGGCCTGTGCCCACCATCGAAACTCCTGTTGCAGGCAGGGAATGAGGGTAATTAAGATACCATTGTAGCTTCCTCATATGCAGTCTTGCATATGGAATTAGCAGAATGCAGGATGCCATGAAGCCCAAAGCCTGCAGAATTTTTCTTGCAGATAACTGGGTCTTTGTTGCCATGCTTTCGAAGTAAGAAATCAGTTGCCTTTGTCTGGTGTGAGACAAGCCATCTGGGCAGTTGGTATTTAAGCTTGCACCCAGGAATATTATCTCTTGAGAGGGTACTAGTTTTGATTTATTTTAGTTTACTGTGTACCCTAGGCAAATTAGTAATCTTTTTACAAACGCCAGATGCTTTAGTAGAATGTCTTTGGTCTCTGCTTGAATAAGGCAGTCGTCCAAAGAGGGATGTATTTGAATTCCTCTGTCTGCAAAATGCAATTACTGGTGCCAGGCATTTTGTGAAAACCCTGGGTGCAGTAGATAAGCCAAAGGGCAGTGCAGAGAATTGGTAGTACATTGAGCCAGCTATGAATCTGAGGCATCTTCTGCAAGATTGTCTGATTGGGACATGCAGGTATGCCTCTGAGGTCCAAAGTTACAAGCCAAGCCTTCTTGCACAGCATGGGCAGAAGCTGCTGCAGAATCAACATTTTGAATTTTGGAACGTCCAAAAAAGTGTTTAGAATAGACAGGTCCAGAATTGGTCTCTGGGCTTTGTCCCTTCTTGGTACAAAGAAAAGTCGAGTAAAATTCTTGTCCCTGCTCTTGTTGTGGTACTGGCTGAATAGCCCTCATGCCCATGAGAGATGAAACTTGCTATTGTGCCTCTGCCAATTGATTGTGTGGCAGGTCTGGCATACCTTTTGCCTTTGGAAGGGTGTGAAAGTGGAACCTGTAGCCGTGAGAGACTATATTTAAGACCCATTTGTCCTGGGTGATCATGTGCCAATTTTGTGAAAAAAGTGCTAGATTTCCCCCCTAAGGGTGCTGCCAAAAGATAAGTGCTTGGCACTGGCAGAGGAAAGTCATTGGGACTGTTTCCTATATGGCTGAGATTTCTCTTCTCCGCTTTTGGAGGTAGAAGCGCCCCATTGTTTGGGCCTGTATGAGCCCTGGGGCTGTCTGCCTCTAGGGCATCTGTATCTGCCTCTCTGTGGCCTGACACTGGAAAGGACCAATTCTTAGAAGGCCAGTTCCTGCTAAATATGGGTGGTTGTACCTGTAAGAAATCCTTTACTGTCTGCATAGATTTCGCTTTATCCTCCATTTTCTTCAACACCTCTTCTGCCTTAACACCAAAGTATCATGCTGTAATGGAGCATCCAATAATTTTGCTTTAACATGGTCAGGCAAATTCTGTTCCTTTAACCAAGCATGCCTTCTAATGAATGAACCTGTAACAGCGGCCCTGCAAGAGGCCTCCAGTGAATTCAAAACCACATTGCAAAGTATGCTTTCCCACTTGTTCAGCTGCATGCAATAAATCCTGCATTTCCTTGTTTTTCAGAACATTCAGAATTTGTCAACGTTTTTCTGTTTTAGCAGTGACATTAAGTATTGCTGATATTTAAGCATATGAAACTGACAATTTAAAGCCCTTACAGCCAAGGTAGCAGAAGTGTAAACTTTTTCCCCCATCTGTCCAGTGCCCTAGAATCCCTATCTGAGGGGACAGGGTTTTTTTTTGCAGTAGAGGCCTTGACCCCTTTGGGACCCTGAGATATAGTTTCTGGGTCAGCAGCAGGGTTTTTTATATAGAAATTTATGAGAGTCTGGAACCCTGTAGTATCCGTCTGGCTTAACAGGTGCAGGAGGTAAAGAGTCGGGAGACAGGCCAGACTCTGAAAATACATCTACAATGTCTAGAACAGGTGGAATAGCAAGAGGTCTGTGCTGGGGTAGTAGAAGAAAGTCTCTGAGCCTTTTCTTACATTCTGAGTAATCTTGGCTCTCCCAGTGGAAATGCTCCCTCATGATATGCAGGGTTTCCCCAAAGGAATAATCCTCAGGAGGAGAAGCTGAAGGAATAGATTCTTCAGCATCAGAATCCTCATAGGGAGCAAGAGAGTGTCCCTGTTCTGAAGAGGAGTCAGAGGAAATGGAAATCTGATCAGAAGAATCACATTCTGTGTCTTGCCTAGGCCTCTTATCAGGAGGGGGATGGGAACCCCTGATCAAAGTAATTAGGTCTTCGTCCATTTTAAGCATCTGTTTCTTAGGCATGGAAGTCTGTCCAGGAGAATGCTGTACTTGTTTCTTTGTCTTTAAAGCTGTTTTAGTCTTTGCCTTGGAAGCTGAGGTTGGCTTGATATATAACTGTGTAGGTCTGAAAACACCCTCAGAAGCAGATGCCTGCTCAGCGGCTCCGGACCCATCTGAGGGAATAGTTTCAGAGTGTCCAATACTTTGAGTATCCAGAGGCCTAGCTGTCTCCACGTGGGAGTCGGAAGCGGCCTGTGGCTCTGAGGTAGCGGGCGTCAGGGGCTAAGAAAGCACCTCACTGAGAACCGGCGAAACGGCGACTGGCCTAGCAGAAGCATCGTTGTCAGTTTTGGACCTCGGATGCCTGTCCTTTTCCTTGCGCTTTTTATAAACTCCGGTCGGCTGTTCTGACGGCATTATATAATTAAACCTTCGGCCAAAGTAATGAAAAGCAAAATCGTACCCACGCTTAATAGTGCGTTGGTTAAATCTAGCACAAAACTGACAGCTTGCAACGTCGTGGTCAGGGCCTAGGCAAGGAATACAGTAAGAATGAAAATCCTTATGAGGTATTTGCTTCCCACAAGAAATACAATTGTTAACTTTTTCTGACATTGGTCTGGAGCAAGAAAAAAGTTTCCCCAACGGGGTACTTAGCTTTATTGAAGACTTCAGATCTGAAATTCGATTTCGAAAATCTCAGGAGCTGACCGACCGGAACTTAACTGCTTTTGCTTCGGGCACCGCATGGCAAGAAAGACTGAAGAAAATGGCGTCGACTGCATCTTTTATACCCCTGGCGCACTGACGAGAGGGAAGAGGCGATAGCAACTGACACCAGACCAGGACTTTGGAATTCAGGCCGACTGTGGGTAGCCTGCCAGCAGGATAATCCAAGTGTAATGACTGCAACAGTGAAACACAAACATCTACATCTGGACTCCCCCATTTGTGTGTCAACATGTTAAAAATCCGTGATTCCAGTTTCTATTTGTGTGGGTCCATGAGATTTCTGCTTAGTTCGTCTGCCAGAGTATTCAGCTTTCCTGGCAGGAAATGAGCTTGTAGTTGTATTTGATAGGTCAAGACAGTGTTCCAAAATGCCACTGCTAGTCTGCAAAGGTGTTAAGAATGTGTACCCCCCTGCTTGTTTATGTACCACATAACTGTGGTGTTGTCTGTCTATCATCAACTGTCCTGGATGAAGGTAGTCCTTGAAGGCTGTCAAGTGCATTCTGTACAGCTAGCATCTCTTTTTGATTGATATGTAGGTGCATTTGATTTGGGCTCCATTTGCCCTGAATGCACTTCCCTGCCAGATGAGCCCCCCCAAGCATACTCTGATGCATCTGTAGTCAGTGGGCAGCAGGGGTGGAGTGAATGTCAGTCCCTTGTTTTGGTGGAAGGCCTCTGCCCACCATAGGAACTCTAGATGCAGGCAAGGTTCGACAGGAATCAGTTTCCAGGCTGTGACAATGTTGACTCCATAAACTTTTTAAGTACCACAAGTTTCCTCATATGCAGTCTTGCATATGGAATTAGAAGAATGCAGGAGGCCATGAACCCCAAGGTTTGCAGAATTTGTCTTGCAGATAGCAGGGTTTTTGTGGCCACCTGTTTGAAGTAAGTTACCAAATGAATTTGCTTTTCTGGCGTAAGGTAAGCCATCTGGGCAGTTGTATTCAAGCTTGCACCCAGAAATGTAATTTTTTTTGAGAGGGTACCAGTTGTGATTTCTTTTCGTTTATGGTGTACCCTAGACAAGTTAGAACCCTTTTCACAAATGCCAGATGTTTTGGAAGAATGTCCTTGTTTTCTGCCTGAATTAGACAATCGTCCAGGTATGGATATATTTGAATATTTCTTTGCCTGCAAAATGCAATTACCGCAGCCAGGCACTTTGTGAAGACCCTGGGCGCAGTGGATAAGCCAAAGAGCAGTGCAGAAAACTGGTAATGCAAGTAGCCTGCTTTGAAGTGGAGGTATCTTCTGCAAGATTCCCTGATTGGGATATGCAGGTAAGCCTCTTTTAAATCTAGAGTTACCAACCAAGCATATTTGCCTATCATAAGAAGTAACTGTTGAGTCAGTATCTTAAATTTTGGAATGTCCAGAAATGTGTTTAGAGTAGATAAGTCCAGAATGGGACGCCATGATTTGTCTTTTCTGGGTACCAGGAAAAGTCTTGAATAGAAACCTTGTCCCTTTTCCTCTTCTGGTACTGGTTGAATAGCCCCCATGTTCATGGGGGACAGTACTTGTTTCTGGGCCTCTGCCCACTGATTTGGGGGCAGGTCTGGCCATCCGTTTGGGAATGGCAACGTGTGGAAATGAAATCTGTGTCCCTGGGATACTACATTTAAAACCCAATTGTCCTGGGTTATAAGTTGCCAGTTTCTTGCAAGAAGTGCCAGTTTTCCCCCCAAAGGGGTGGCTAAAAGGTAAGTACTTGGTAAGTGTAAAGGGAAGTCATTGAGACTGCTTACCACAGGGAGGTGCCTTGTTTCCAGATTTGGAGGAGGAGGCACCCCATTGTTTTGTTCTAAAAGTCCCTTGTGACTGAAACCTGGAGCCTTTGGAATGTCTGGGTTGGACTTGAGTGGCTCGAATAGACTGAGAAGGACCAGTTCTTAGTAGGCCAGTGCCTACTAAATCTTGGAGGTTGCACTTGTAAGAAATCTTTCACAGTTTGCATAGATTTAGTCTTATTTTCCATCTTTTTTAAAACTTTTTCAGCCTTATTACCAAAGAGACGTTCCTGTTGTAAAGGAGCATCCAACAATTTTGCTTTAACATGATCAGGCAGAGTTTGCTCTTTGAGCCAAGCATACCTTCTTAGCAGACACAGTTACAGCGGCCCTGCAAGAGGCCTCCAAAGAATCAAAACCACATTGCAAAGCATGTTTTCCAACTTGTTCAGCTGAATGCAATAAATCCTGCAAATCTTTCCACACAGTCAGAAATTAACATTTTCTGTTTAAGCAGTCCCATGATATGCTGTTGACATTTAAGCATATGAAATTGACAGTTTAAAGCCCTGATTGCCAAGGTTGCAGAAGTGTAAACCTTCTTACCCCATCTATCCAGCGCCGTGGACTCTCTATCAGAAGGGGTAGGATTTTTAGCAATAGAGGCCTGAATGCCCTTGGGACCCTGAGAAATGGTTTCAGGATCTGCAAGTGGATTTTTGAAAAGGAATTTGTGGGAGTCAGGAACCCTGTAGTATCTGTCTGGCTTACAAGGAGGCGGAGGCAGACTAGATTCTGAAAAAACATCAATGTCTAGAACAGGAGGTATAGCCAAAGGCCTATACTGAGGAGGAAGAAGAAAATACCTAAGTCTCTCTCTAGATTCAGAGAAATCCTGACTTTCCCCAGTGGAAATGTTCCCTTAAGGTATGTAAAGTTTCCCCAAAAGAAAAATCATCAGGGGGAGACGCAGAAGGAAAGGAATCTTCTGCATCTGAGTCCTCATAAGTAGGAATAGACAAATCTGAGTCCTCATAAGTAGGAATAGACAAATCTGAGTCCTCATAAGTAGGTATAGACAAATCCTGTTCATTAGAAGAGTCAGAAGAAACAGAATCCTGTTCAGAATATTCATAAGCAATGTCTTTCCTAGGCCTCTTAGAAGGGGGGGGGGTGGTTGGCTACCCCTGATCTGAGTAATTAAATCTTCAGCCATTTTGATCATTTGTTTTTTAGGCATAGGGGCCTGCACACATGGCCCAGGTGTAATTTTTTTATACAGAGATTTTGGCCCTAGTTTTGAAGATGGCGTTGGTCTAAAATACAAATCTGTAGGCCTGAAAACACCCTTAGAAGCCGGTGCCTGCAAAGTGGCTCGGACCCACCTAAGGTAGAGACAACCATGGGTTCCATAATTGAAATATCTCGCGGCATACCAGACTCCAAATGGGTCTCAGTAGAGGCCTGTGAATCAGAAATAGCGGGCATCAGGGGCTGCGAAAGTGCTTCACTGAGTACCGGCGAACTGGCGACTGGCTTAGGAGAAGCGTCGTCAGTTTTGGACGTCGACGGCATGTCTCTTTTTCTTTGCGTTTTTTTAGGCATTTCGGTAGTCGGATTGCTAACAGACGACATTTCTGGATAATTAAAGCGCGAGCCAAAATATTTATAAGCAAAAATATACAGACGTTTAATAATGCGTTGATTAAATTTAGCATAAAACCGACAGCAAGGTACGTTGTGGTCAGGGCCTAGGCAAGGAATACAGTATAAATGAAAATCCTTATGAGGTATTTGCTTCCCACAAGTAATGCAATTATTAACTTTTACTGACATCAGAAAGAAGCAAGAAAAAGTTTCCTCAACGGGGTACTTAGCTTTTTAGTTGAAGACTTTGGTTCTGAAACTCAAAAACGAAAATTTCAGGAGTTGGCCAATCGGCACTTGCAAACTACTTCTGCTTCGGGCACCGCATGGCAAGAAAGACTGATATAATTGTGCCGGCTACATGTAATATACCCCTGACATCATGGAAGAAGGGACAGCAACCGACACAGGACCCAAGACTTTGTTAATCAGGCCGACTGAGGGCAACCTGCCAGCAGATTACTCCAAATGTAATGACTGCAACAGTGAAACACGAAGAACATCTGTGCTATGTTCTTCGTGTTTCACTGTTGCAGTCATCACATTTGGGTCGATTCCCAAAGCTAAGGAAGGGTGGAGGTAGTTAAAGAGCATTAGGGCTAGCAATAAGGCCCTGTAAAACTGCTGTGGCAAATCCAGCTCTGGATTTAGAAAAGATAGGCAGGTGGTAATGCTTGGTGAAAGTATGTAGAGAGCTCCAGGTTGCAGCTTTAAGGATGTCCCTGGTAGGGACTCCTCTGAGAAATGCAGCAGAGATAGATGCAGCCCTGGTGGAATGTGTTCTTATCCCCTGTGGGGTAGGTTTTCCATAGTGTTTGTAGCAGATATGGATGCAATGTGCTATCCATTTGGAAATGGTTTACTTTGAAATGGCCTTCCCTCTCTGCCCCTGCAGCAAAGCTAACTAGCAGCTGGCCAGATTTTCTTAGAGGCTTAGTCCTGTCCAAACATAATCTAAGCTGTCTGTGTACTTCCAGTGAATGCAGACTCTTTCCCCTTTATTCAGAGGATTAGGAAAAAAAGTAGGCAAATCAATAGACTGGTTTAGAGCCACATTAGACACCACCTTGGGCATAAAGGATGGATTAGTCCCGAGGGAAATCCTGACCGCATGGAAGATAATGAAGGCCTGCAGTTCAGACACTCTTCTTGCTGAAGTGATGGCTAGACGTAAAGCCGTTTTCCAAGAAAGGAATTTCAACTCTGCTGTAGCAGCTGGTTCAAAGAGGGGAAGAGCGAGTTTTTCCAATACAAAGTCAAGGTACCAGGCTGGAGTGGGAGCACTTCGGGGGGGGGGTTCTTACATTTTTGGCCCTCTAAGGAATTGTTATAGCAGGGGATGAAAGAAGAGGGGTGGCTCAGTATTATAATGTGCCGATATGGCAGAGGCATGAATCTTAATTGACTAGGAAAAATAGGCCCTTGTGGAGCATTTCTATTAAATAATCTAGAATACGAGGTAAGCTGGGCACTGTTGTGCCCTTCCTCCGAGCCTACCTCCGGGAACAGTATCTTTTCCACTTTTCTGTATAGGATTTTCTAGTACTAGGCCTCCTTGCCTCAAGAATTACATCCAGCACCTGATTACCAAGGGTAGCTGGAGGTGAGATCAGGGAGTTGGCCAAGGTTTAGGGTTTGAAGCTGAGGGTGCAGAATCTGGCCCACTGCTGGGAAAGCAGGGGTCTGAGGCAGGTGCCAAGGTTGTAGCACTGTTAGTGCAAAAGGGGGTACCAGCGCTGGCGTGGCCAGTCTGGTGCAATCAGTATTGCCATTGGCTTGTCCTGTTTGATCTTTAGTAGAACCTTTGAGAGGAGAGGCAGAGGGGAAAGCCATAAACTGAGGGGCTTTCCCCAAGTAAAGGACAAGGCATCCACTTTCCAAGCTTGACTGTGGGGAGTTCTGGTGCAGAATTTGTTCAATTGGTAGTTCTGAGGGAAGGCAAACAGGTGTACCTCTGGTGTCTCCCATTTGTTCAAGAGCTTGAATATTTTGGGTTCCAGTTTCCATTCGTGTGGGTCCTTGAGATTTCTGCTCAAGTCTGCCAGTGAATATAGTTTGCCTGGCAGGAATTGAGCTTGTAGATTCACTTGGTAGCTTAAGGCTGTGTTCCACAGAGCCATGGCTAGTCTGCAGAGTGGGTAGGGAATGGGTTCCCCCTGCTTGTTTATGTACCACATAACTGTGGTGTCTGTCTTCACCAATAGTTGTCCTGGAAGAATAAGGTCTCTGAAGGCTGTCGGAGCATTCTGTACAGCTAACATTTCTTTTTGACTGATTATGCAGGTGCATCTGTTTTGGATTCCATTTGCCCTGAATGCACTGCCCTGCCATGTAATGCCCCCCATGCATAGTCTGAGGAGTCTGTTAGGGTTTGGGTGGCAGGGGATAGAGTGAAAGAGTTCCTTGTTGTGGTAGCAGACCTCTACCCACCAAAAGAACTCTGCCCCTAGACGAGGGATAATAAGAATCATGGTTTCCAGATCCTGCGAATGTTGACACCATAGACTTTTTAGGAATCACTGAAGTTTCCTAATGTGCAGTCTTGCATACGGAATTAACAGAATGCAAGAGGCCATGAACCCCAGGGCTTGCAAGATGTTCCTTTCAAATAGCTGGGTTTTTATGGCCTGTAGTCTGAAGCAGGTTGTCAAAAGAACTTATTTCTCTGGAGTGAGGAATGCCATCTGGGAAGTTGTGTTCAAGCTTGTTCCCAGGAATACAATCTGTTGGCAGGGTAACAGGTGTTATTTCTTCTCATTGATGGTGTACTCCAGTGAAGTTAGAAGTCTCTTTACAAATGCCAGGTGCTGTAGTAGCACGTCCTGACTCTCGGCCTGAATCAGGCAATCGTCCCAAGTATGAGTAAATTTGAACCTTTCTCTGCCTGTAAAATGCAATGGCAAGAGCTAGGCACTTTGTAAATATCCTGGGTGCAGTAGATAAGCCAAAGGACAGTGCAGAGAACTGATGGTGCATGGAGCCTGCACTGAAGCTTAGGAATTTTCGGCAGGATTCCCTTACTGAGTTGTGCAGGTAAACTTCTTTTAAGTCTAGAGTTGCAAGCCAAGCATCCTTGGCTAGCACAGGAAGAAGCTGCTTAAGAGTTAGCATTTTGAACTTTAGAACCACTAGAAAGGTGCTGAGAATAGAAAGGTCCAGGATAGGACACTTGGAGTTTTCTTTTCTGGGAACCAGGAACAGTCTTGAATAAAAACCTTGACCCCTTTTTCTTCTGCTGGAACAGGTTGAATAGCCTTGATACTGAGGAGAGAGAGCACTTATTTTTGGGCATCCGCCCACTGGTTTGGGGAAGGTCTGGCCATCCACTTGGAGTTGGGAGTGAGTGGAAGTGGAATCTGAATTCTAGGGAAACTGTCTAAAACCCATTTGTCTTGGGTAATGAGTTCCTAGTTTTTTGCATGCAGGGCAAGCTTTCATCCTAAGGGAGCAAGTAGTTGAGCAAGGCTTGTAGAGTTGAGGATAAGTCATGGTGTCATTTTTCCATAGGGGGTGGCTTACTACTCCCTGCTTTGGAAGCGGGGGCCCCCCACTGCTTAGATCTGCCTGAGACTGAAGTCTTGGTGGTTTGCTGCTCCTGGGTTTGGACTGAAGACCTGGAAGGGACTGGAAAGGACCAGTTCTTTGAAGGCCAATGCCTACTGAATCTATGTCGCTGTACTTATAAGAAATCTAACAGTTTACATATATTTAGCTTTTCCCTCCATCCTTTTGAGAACTTCTGCTCTATTGCCAAAAAGGTGCTCTTGGTGTAAGGGTGCATCCAGTAATTTAGCTTTAACATGATCTGGCAAGTTTTGTTCCTTAAGCCAAGCATGTCTTCTAAGTACAGACCCAGTGACAGCAGCCCTGCAAGATGCTTCTAAAGCATCAAAACCACACTGCAAAGTATGTTTACCTACATGGTCAGCAGAATGCATTAACTCTTGTAAATCTTTCTGCTCAGCACCTTCAGGAGTCAACATAATTTTCTATTAAGCCCATACTGTGCTGCTGATACTTCAATATATGAAAATGGCAATTTAAAGCCCTAACGGCCAAAGGGGCAGAAGTATATACCTTCTTACCCCATCTATCTTAAGCTATAAAATCCCTCTCAGAAGGGGTAGGATTTTTGGCAGTAGTAGCCTTAATGCCTTTTGGTTCTTGGGGAAATGGTCTCTGGATCCACAGTAGGATTCATGAAAAGGAATTTGCGAGAGTCAAGTACTCTGTAGTACCTGTCAGGTTTCCTGGGAGCTGGAGGCAAAGTGCCTCAGATAAGGCTGGATTCCAAGAAAACATCTACAATCACCAGAACAGGAGGGATAGCTAGAGGCCCATGTTGAGGCAGTTAAAAATTCCCCAAGTCTCTTTTTTTGATTGAGAATAGTCCTGCCTTTCCCAGTGGAAATGCTCCCTAAGGGTATGCAAGGTTTCACCAAAAGAAAAATCATCTAGAGGGGGTAGCAGGGGGAATGGAATCCTCTGCATCAGAATCCTCATATGTAGATAAGGGTAAATCCTGGTAGTCAGAAGGAACAGAGATCAGATTCCTGATCACAAGAATCAGAAAAAAAATCAGTTCTATGTCTCTTGGGGGGGGGGGCCTTCCCCTAATTAAGGTAATAAGGTCTTCAGCCATTCTAATCATTTGTTTTTGAGGCATATGGGCCTGAGAATGCGCTTTGGTAGTCTCTTTTCTAGGCTTAGTGCGAGCTTTAGGCCTGAGAAATTTGGTATTTTTAGCTTGAAACGAAGTAATCGGTTTGATATGAAAATCGGTAGGTCTGAATAAACCCTCAGAAGCTGGTGCCTGCACAGCGGCTCCGGACCCATCCAAGGTAGAGACAACCGCGGGTTCCATAGTCGAAGCATCTTGAGGCATACCAGACTCCAAATGGGTCTCAGTAGAGGCCTGCAAATCTGTAGTAGCTGGCATCAGGGGCTGAGAAAGCGCCTCATTGAGTACCGGCGGACTGGCACCTAGCTTATCAGAAGCGTCGTCAACTGTTTTGGACTTGAGCGGTATTTATCCTTGCATCTTTTCGGGAGATCAGTAGTCGGATGGCTTAAAGCCATTTCGGAGTACAGAGATCGAGAACAAAAGTATTTAGCTACAAAAATAGCCAGACAAATAGTTTGGGCATTGAACAAGGCACAAAACCAACAGCGAGGGACATCATGGTCAGGGCCTAAACAGGTGACGCAGTAAGAATGAAAATCTCTGAGGTATTGGTTTTCCACAGGCAAGACAACTGTTAATTTTTTCTGACATAGGTTAGAGCAAGAAAAAAGGATCCCCAACAGGGTACTAAACTTTTTGAAGACTTCAGGTCTGAAACTCAAAAACGAAAATTGCAGGAGTCGGCTGACTGGCACTTGCAAACTGCTTCAGGCACCACATGGCAAGAAAGACTGAAGTAAAGGTGTTGGCTGCGTGTTTTATACGCCTGGCGACATAGAAGAAGCGACAGCATCCAACACATCCAAAGACACTGGTATTCCGGCCGGCAGATAACCTAAATGTGATGACTGCAACAGTGAAACGCTTATCTCCTACAATTCTTCTCCTCTCTCTCCATCTGCTGTAAATGCATGCCCTGCCCCCCCTCAAAAAAAGGACCACATGTACTTTTAGACGACACATGAAGAGTGTTCCACATTACTATCTCCTAGTATTTCTTCACGTCTAAAACATCTTCCTTATTCCTAGTATAGAGATTTCTTTCATTCATGAGAAAAATACATCCTGCCTATTTTGAGTGTATCTCCATATTCTTTACTTTTCATCTAAAGCAACTTATTTAATATTTAATTTCTCATCTGTATAACCTCCCTAATCTATATTTGACATGTTAACATACCTAAAACACAACTATTTCCCTACTGAAAACCTTAAATCTCCATGAAAGTTTCCTACAATTATAGCAAATTACCTACTCACTTACCTGACCTTACTCACTGAACCTTGTTTAAACTCCTATTTGTAACCAATTAACTACCCACCCATTAACTTCCCTCTATCTTTTTTATGCAGTCAATACAATTCTACTACTTTACTACTTTCCATTACTAATTTTCCACAGTCTGTGGCAATCAACTATCACAAACTTTTCAATATTGCACACAATCAAGCTGGTGTAATTTTTTTAACTGTACTATCACCTCAAGAGTTTAGGTAAATCCCTTTCCTTCTGCATCATACATCCCTTCATACACCACTTAATTTTTAAAATCTTACAAAGTGAAGTGAAAATGAGGTGTCTTACAACTGGATTTGCTTAATGCGACTGGCCTCCAATTCTTTTAACTTCTTTTCTTTCACAAGTACAACTCCCTCACACAATTAATCCCTATAACTCTACGCATTCATTACTTTTAAAAAGCTCTCTCGCTCCATACATCCCATCCCTGTATAGTTTATTCTATCTGAACCAGGTATACAATGTATTCACTTCTTTAATACATCAGTTTCTTGCCATTATTCCAACAATTCCCAACTACTTTACTTGCTACTCATTTACTTTAACAGAGTCCTCGCATGTTTTTCCTTCGCTTTCTTATACAATTTTCACACTTTCGTCCACACTGAAAATCACTTTACATTTTACTCTGTACCCCATTCATTTTGCCTTCACACATTTTTCAAAAATGGTATTACTTCCCTTCCAGGTATTCTTCCCTGCATCTTTTCCCTTTTATTTTTTACTGGGTAGTGCACTGGATTCAATTGACGATTTGCAGGCACAACCCAAGTGAATAGGATCACATAAAAATAAACAAAACATTTACAGATACACAGACACGCTAAAATATAAGCATATTTACATATGCAAGAAAATCCTAAAGCATTTAGTTCAAGTAGTAGTTTACAATTGTCAAAACATGGACAGAAAATGGAATTATGTTTAGCAGAGCTTCTTGGATAAGATGTAGTCATGACAGAGGCTTATGCTACAGAGATAGCAGCATATAATTATATAGAGACACAAGAAAAAGTACAGTAGTGTACACTTACCACAAATGTAGAGTGTATTCACTGTTGCAGTCCTAACCAATGGGTTATCCGGCTCCCAGTATCCCTCGATCTGCCAAAATACCAAAGATAATTAAAAATTACGTTGACTGTCGGTTGTAAAAGACGTCAGGGTGTCTGATGCAAAAGGAGGCAGCTGACGTCACTTCCTCAGTCTTTTTTGACTGAAGTCAGAAGCCCCCAGAAAACAAGGCTTACACTAAATTCAGCCTGTACCTTGGGAAAAGAGAAAAGGGATAAGGAGGGAGGGAAAGCAGACTGCAATAATGAATACACTAACATCTACATTTATGGTAAGTGTACACAACTGTACTATGTCCATAGTGTTTCACTGTTGCAGATTACCAAAGCCCAGAGAAAAGGGAGGAGGAACCAACAGAATCAAGGATTGGAGATAATGCCCTGCAGAACAGCAGTGACAAACCCTGCCCTGGCTCTTGAAAACAAAGGAAAATTATAAGGTTTTGTGAAAGTGTGAACAGAAGACCATGTGGCAGCCTCTAAAATGTCTTTAGTAGGGACACCCCTTAAAAAGGCTGCAGAAGTGGAAGCTGCTCTAGTTGAGTGGGTCCTAACCCCTTGAGGAGGAACCTTGCCATGAAAAGAATAAAGTAATACAATGAGCAATCCATTTGGAAATGGTTTGCTTAGAAATAACCTTGCCCTGGGCTCCAAGGGCAAAACTGACCAATAGCTGTGCTGATCCCGAAGGTCTTTAGTCCTGTCCAGGTAAAACCTGAGCAGCCTACGCACATCGAGAATGTAGGATCCTTTCAACTCTATTTCGAGGATTAGGAAAGAAGGTAGGAAGGTGTATGGATTAAGTCAGGCTAGAAATCACCTTAGGCATAAAGGAGGGGTTTGGTTGTCAGAGACCCTATCTGCAAGGAAAATAAAAGGCACCATAACCATCAAAGCATGCAACTCCGAAACCCTCCTTGCTGAACTTACAGCCAAGAGGAAGGCAGTCTTACACGAGAGAAACTATATCTACAGTAGCAGCTGGCTCAAAACAAGGAAGAGTGAGTGTCTCTAGAACGAAATTAAGAACCCAGGCGGAGTAGGCACCCTTCTGGGAGGTTTTAAGTTGCAAGCACCTCTGTGAAACATTTTCAGAGGATGAGAGAAAATGGGTTGTTCAAAAGAACAATGAGCAAAAATGGCTGAAGCATGGATTCTGACAGAGGAAAAAGAAAGACCACCCTGAAGCAAATCAGCCAGGTATTCTAGGATCTGAGGAAGGGTAGGCTGAGAAGATTCCCTTCTAGCCTGCATCCAAAGAGAGAATCTTTCCCATTTGCCAGCATAAGACTTCCTAGTGCTAGGCCTCCTGGCCTCCCTCAGCACATCAACCACCTGCTGGGAAAGGGAAGAAAAAAAGGATGGAGTCAATGAGCCAAGCTGCCAAATGGAGAAACTGCGAAGCAGTGGATACCAATGCTGCCGGAGCCAGTCCGGAGCTATGAGAATAGTCCTTGGACGTTTGTCCCTGATCTTCAATAATACTCTAGTAAGAAGAGGGAAGGCATAAACTGATGACAGCATCCAAGGGAAAGACAGAGCATCCATTTTCCAGGCTCTGCTGTGATGTTGTCTGGTGCAAAAAAGAAGTAGAAGATGGTTGTCTGGAGAGGAGATCCACTTGAGTGCCCCAACATTGAATGATGCTGCAAAAAACTGCTCTGTTCAGCTGCCATTCATGAGGATCCAGGGTTTGTCTGCTCAACTGGTCTGCCAAAACACAGCCTTCCTGGAAGGAACTGAACTAGGAGATGCAGGCCAGGAATGCTGCTATGGACCAAAGACTCATGCTCTGTCTGCACAGGGGTAAGAATGAGTCCCTCCCTGCTCGTTGATGTACCGCATAACTGTGGTGTTGTCTGTCTTGACAAGAAGGATCCCTGTAGAAAGAAGATGCTTAAAAGCTAATAAAACCTGCTAGACTGCCATCAACTCCATTAAATTTATGTGCAGATGCATCTGCTGGGCATTTCAACTACCCTGTATGCATCTGTCCGATGCATCTGTGGTAAGAACTTGAGTGGCCGGGGGTGGGCAAAAAGGCATGCCTTTGTTCTGTAGATAGGCTGTTGCCCACCAAAGAAACTCTGTCCGCAGACATGGAAGCAGAGGACTTATCACATCCAGGTCCTGTGTGTTGACACCAAATGTTCTTGAGGTACCATTGCAATTTCCTCATATGCAGCTTTGCATATGGAATCATGAGAAAGCAAGAGGCCATGAATCCCAGAGCGTGCAGGTATTTCCTTGCAGGGAGCTGGGACAGAACTGCCAATCTTCGAAGTAAATTGAAAGTTGTCTGCTTCTCCAGGGTGAGCTATATCATCTGGGCGGCTATGTTCAGACTCACTCCCAGGAAAGTAATCTGTTTGGATTTTTAGTGGTGTGACACCTGACCTTCAGATGTCTGCATGTCTCACATTCAGGAGGCAGGTGTCCACTTCTTTACAGTTAAATTCAGTTCCTGTTTGGGCATCTGCTTGACTGGCATCCTGACACAAGTTGATTTTTCCACTTTGAGAGTGTAACCCAGGGAAGAGAGGAGAGTCTTTACAAACTCTAGATCCTTTAGCAGCTGTTCCTGAGAATTTGCTTGAATTAGACAGTCGTCCAAGTACGGATAAATCTGAATTTTCTTTTGCCTGCAAAAAGCAATGACTGGAGCCACACACTTTGTGAAAACTCTGGGAGCAGTAGATAAGTCAAAGGGTAGAGCAGAGAACGGATAATGTTGCTTGCCAACCCTGAAACAAAGGTATTGCCTACAACTTTCCCCGATAGGGATGTACAGATAAGCTTCTTTGAGATAAAATGTTACCAGCCAGGAATCCTTTTCTAACATTGGCAGTACCTGATGCAGAGTGAGCATTTTGAACTTTGGAATCATCAAGAAAGTGTTCAGGATGGATAGATCCAGGACAGGACGCCAAGTGCCTTCTTTCTTTGGAACTGCGAAAAGTCTGGAATAGAATCCCTGGGCTACCTGCTGAGCAGGAACAGATTCTATTGATCCCAGATGAAACAGACAAAATTTGCTTTTCTACTTCTGCCCTTTGGTTTGGAGGAGTGTCCGGGAATCCTTTGGGTACTGGAAAGGTGTGGAAAGAAAGAATTGTACCCCTAGGGCACAAGTTGAGTACCCATTTGTCATCAGTGATGGTGGCCCAAACATCTGCAAACAGGGCCAACCTTCCCTCTAACGGACTCTCCGGGCAGCCAGGAACAGGCAGAAGTTGGACAGAGTCATTGAGAATGTTTAGACTGATATGTCGGTTTAGAACTTCCCGCCTTGGAAGAGGAAGCCTGCCAATGCTTTGACCTTTGAGGGGTAGCCCCTAGAAGATTTGTAACCTCTAGTCCTAGAACAGCTCTGTCTGTTAGTATCAGGGAATGTCCAACTCTTAAAAGGGTAATTCCTGCTAAAGAGAGGAGGCTGAACTTGCAGAAAGTCTGTCTGCATGGACTTGGCCTCGTCTTCCATTTTCTTGAGCACTTCCTCTGCTTTGCTGCCAAAAAGACTGTCCCTATGCAAAGGTACATCTAAAAGCTCATCTCCAACAGGCTCTGGTAGAGGCTTCTCCCCGAGCCAAGTGTGCCTTCTAATAAGAGCCATTAGCTGTAGCCCTACAGGAGGCTTCTAGAATGTCAAAGCTACAATGTAAAAAAATGCTTAATTGGCTAGACTAGCAGAGTTCAGCAAATCCTGCACATCCTTACTCTCCACCAACTGAGGCACACCTGCTATCCTAGATTAATCGCTTCCAAGGTGTGCTGCTGGTACATCAGCATAAGAAAAAGACAATTAGTAGACCTAATAGCAAGAGGGGCACAGGTATAAAACTTTTTACCCCACCTATCTAGGTTCCTGGATTCCTTATCAAAAGGAACAGTATTTTTAGTAACAGTGGCCTTAACTCCTTTAGGGCCTTGAGAAATAGCCTCTGGATCAGCCAACGGATTCCTGAAAAAACAAATGAGAATCAGGAATTGTACAGGTTCATAGATTAGTACTAAGCTAAATGCCCTTGCGAGCCATTTTAAGCCTAGACAATTATCCCTTGTAAGACTCAAACCCTGCACCTTGTGTTTGCAAGGTAAACACCTTAACCATTAGGCCACCCTCCCAACCCTGGGTTTCCTGGCAGCAGGAGGAACCAAATTTGGAGTCTAGGAATTTTTCAGAAAAACAATCAACCACTTCCAACAAAGGTGGAACAGCCAAAGGCTTATGCTGAGGGAAATTCCAAAATCTTCCTAATCCTTTTCTTATAAAGGGGGTAGTCCTGACTTTACCATTTAAAATGTTCCCTGAGAGTATTTAAAGTATCACCAAATAGAAATCTTCTGGAGGAGAAGCAGAAGGGATGGATTCCTCTGTATCGGAATCCTCAAAAGGAGGATAAGCTTGAGAAACTTCATCCACATAAATACTAGAAGTATCCGGACCTGAAAAGGACAAAGCCTCAGAAGAGACATCCCTTATACCTTTTAGGAGGAGGAGGCTGTGAACCCCTAATAAGAATAAAAAGGTCAGCCATTTTAACCATTTGAGAATGAGGGGAACGAGAGGAAAAGAGAAGTTATGTACTCACCATAACGTTCCATCTGAGTAGTTATACTTCATTTTTCTGCAACCTGTGGGTATACGGATCCATATCGGATCAGTCTCTGCAACTTTTTTTCTAGCATCTGCTCTAAGCTCCTCCCCTTACCCATAATGCCCTACCATCTCCTATCTTTCCTCAGATAGAGTTTGCTGCAACTAAAAACATAAGCAACTCAACCCAATAAACCATACCTGAAAAGACAGGACAAGGTCCGAGGAACGGAGGGAGGGAATGTTGCAGAAAAATGAAGTATAACTACTCAGATGGAACTTTATGGCGAGTACATAAAATGAAGTTAACTACTTCAGATAACGTTATCTGCAACCTGTGGGACAGAGTCTCCAGCTACTCTGATCCTAGAAGGCCCTTATGGAAGGATATTCCTGAGCACTGCAGAGCCAAAGGATGCTCTACCCCTCTAAATCAGATCTAATTTGTAATGGGAAATGAAGGTATGTGAAATGGCCCAGGTCGCTACTGCACAAACATTGTTCAAAGGCACCCTAGACCAAATGGTAGCAGAAGTCACCATGGACCTAGTAGAGTGAGCCTTAACAATATCAGGAGGAGATAAACATTTTGCTTTGTAGGCATGTGAAATACAGAGTGATCCATCTGGCCAAATAAACTTTATAAATGGCTTTTCCCATAAATGCTTTGGAAAAGGAAACAAACAATTGGTCAGTCTTGCTAAAAATGAAGCTATGAACATCTAACAAATGGAGTTTGTATTCACCTTTATTTTGGAAGTTAGGAAAGAAAACGGACAGATTAATGGACTGATTTAGGTTTGCTTCAGATGCCACTTTAGGTAAGAAAGAAGGGTTATAATACGGAGGAAGACCCTATCCTTATAGAAGACCAAACACTGAGGCATAGCAGACAGAGCCTGAAGCTCAAAGCCTCCTAGCAGATGTAATGGTGACTAAGAAAGCGGTCTTCCAGGGCAAAAATTTCAAGTCCACCGAAGCTGCAGGTTTGAAAGGAGGAGCCACCAATGCCTGTAAAACAAAAGTAAGGTCCCAAGGAGGCACTGATTCCTTGACAGGTGGACGTAAAAGAAATTTACCTTTAAGAAAAGCCTTACACAGCCTAGAGGAGGCTAAGGCCATGTTGCCTTCACCAACGTGAAAACTGGAAATGGCTGCCAATTGTACTTTCAATGTGGAGGAACTAGCTCCTTGCTGAAAGATACCAGACAGGAAATCCAACACCACTGGAACAGGGGCTGTAAAGGGATCTATTTTTCTCTGAGGCCTAAATGGAAAAGCGTTTCCATTTACTGGAATAAAGTTTCCTAGTGGAGTCTGTAAGAGAAGCCACCAGAATGGATTTTAATGGGTATGAAAGACCAGGAGTCCTGGCAATTAACAGAACTGGAGCAACCAGGCTGTCAGCTTGAGGCTGCCCAGATCAGGCAGACGTGACCCCGACAGATGGGAGATTATATCCGGGCAGGGATCCAGAACCCACAGGGGAGCTAAGAGATGAGACCAAAGGAATGGGAACCAAACCTAACGAGGCCAGAACAGGACAATGAGGATCACTCTGTACCGTATTCGGAAAGCTTTCTGAAGAAACTTTGGAATGAGTGGCAATGGTGGATAAGCATACAGAAGCCCAGGGGGCCAAGCATGGACTAGAGAGTCTCTGGGGACTTCCCCCGGTGAGGGAATCAGAGCGAAGAACTCACTGCACTTCGCGTTGGAAGGAGATGCGAGGAGATTGCAGCAAGGCTAACCCCATGCAAGGAAGATCTCCTCCACTACTGACCATTTCAGAGACCACTCGTACGGCATCAGAATGGCCTGACTCAATCTGTCCACTAAAATGGAGTACCCCAGGATGTGCATAGCTATCAGAAACTGACCGGTGGAAATCGCCCATTCCCACACTCTCATGGCCTCGTGACATAGGGGGTAGGATCTGTTTCCCAACTGCTTGTTGATATACCAGACAACAGACATGTTTGACTGAATTGCAATCAATCCGAGAGGGAGGACTGTGTGAAAGGCTTGCAATGCTAAAAGCACTGCCCTCATCTCTAGAACACTGATGTGCGACTTGGTCTCTGACTGGGACCACATGCCTTGGACTGTCCTTCCCAAACAGTGACCCCCCCCCCCCCCGAGTTGGGAGGCGTCTGTAGTCACTGTGGCTTGGACTGGAGATGACGCTAAGGGGCGTCCTTTGATATCTCCGGTGAACTTAACCAAAAAAGAGACGTCCTGCAGACATGACTGATCTTGATCGGAAATTCTATGGGCACGTCTAGCCAAGACCATTGAACAGCTAAAGTCCATTGAAGAACCCGCATGTGAAGGCGCTCACAAGAGAGAATTGATATGGTGGCAGCCATGGGAGCCCAGAACACCTCACTCACCTTTGGAGACTTGGAGTTTGCTATCTGAACTATGTGGCACCCGAGGTGTAGGATCCTGTCTGGAGTTAAGAATACCTTCATCTGCAAAGTGTCTAGCCGTGCCCCAATGAAGTTTAGAACTTGTACTGGTTGCAGTTGGGATTTGTGAACATTGACTGTAATTCCCAATAGATCTGCCAACCAAATGAAATAAACTCGGGCCAGTCACAAGTGATGCTTGTTGGGTGCAGCGAAGAGCCAGTCGTCCAGGTATGGAAAAGTACAGTTTTGTACCTACCATAAATGTAGATGTCCGATAGATATGCAACTGCAGTCATAACATATGGGTTGTCCTGCCTCAAGCAGCCCTCGGTCGGCCGGATTCCAAAGTCTGGGTCCGACGGCTGATGTCGCATTTCTCTCCAACGTCAGAGCGGCTGGAGTACATAAGCATCAGCCAACGCCATTTTCTTCAGTGTTTCTTGCCCCAGATGCCAGGTGCCCTCCAAGGAAGGCTGAAATCAAATTGGAAGACAAAAACAGGTTTCCAGACAAATAAATAAGCAATAAACAGATACACCATAACAGATATCCCCAGCTAAGGATAACAGGGAGAGGAGTGGACCCAAGGCATAGAGGGGAAGGAGGGAGGGAAAACCCGACTGCAGTTGCATATCTATCGGACATCTACATTTATGGTAGGTACAAAACTGTACTATGTCCTTCAAGAATGCAACTGCAGTCATAACATATGGGTTGAATACCATAGCTTAGCTGGGGGAGGTGGAATGCTCCAAGAAAAGGATGGTGTAGCTATCAATCCCTGCAGGACTGCCGAAGCAAAGCCTGCTCTGGATCTGGAATATAAAGGGAGGTTATAGTGTTTGGAGAATGTATGCACGGAGCTCCATGTAGCAGCTTCTAAAATGTCTTTTGTAGGCACCCCTCTTAAGAATGCTGTTGAGGTGGCTGTAGCTCTGGTGGAGTGTGGTCTGACATTGGCTGGTACACTCTTTCCATGGAAGGAATAACAGAATCTGATGCAATGTCCAATCCATTTTGAAATAGTCTGTTTGGAAATTGCTTTTCCTTGTACTCCAGGGACGTAAGCTACAAAAAGCTGATCAGACTTCCTACTGGTCTTGGTTCTGTCCAGGTAGTAGCGAAGTTGTCTGTGAATGTCCAAGGTATGCAACAGTCTTTCCTCTTTGTTCCCAGGACTGGGAAAGAAAGTAGGCAGGTGAATAGCTTGATTTAAAGAAACCCTAGATACCACTTTTGGCATAGAGGTAGGGTTGGTTCGTAAGGAGACCCTGTCTCTGTGAAAGATTATGAACGGCGGTATTGCCATTAGGGCCTGTAATTCCGAAACCCTTCTTGCTGAGGTAATTGCCAACAGGAAAGCTGTCTTCCATGAGAGAAATTGTAAGTCCACAGAAGCTGCTGGCTCAAAGGGAGGTAGAGTCAGTTTTTCTAGGACAAAGTTGAGGTCCCAAGCTGGTACTGGAGCCTTTCTTGGTGGCTTTATATTCTTGATTCCCCTAAGGAATTGCCTTAAAGGATGTGAAAACACAGGTGGATCAGTGTTATATCTAGCTGAAATAGCTGAAGCATGTATTTTTATGGAAGAATATGAGAGTCCATTCTGTAGCATATCTGCCAAATATTCCAGAATGAGAGGGATGTTCAATAATGATGCATCATGACCCTTGCTGGTATTCCAGATGCTGAATCTCTTCCATTTTGTTGAGTAAACCTTTCTGGTGGATGGTCTTCGGGCTTCTGTTAGTATCCTCTGAACTTCCTTGGAGAGAGATAGATTGAGGTTATTCATGGAATCTCCCAAGCTGTTAGCTGCAGCGTCTGAATGTTGGGATGCACTGTCTTGAAGTTGTGTTGAGTCAAAAGTTGGGGCCATTGGGGAAGGGCCCACTTTTTGTTGTGACATATGCTCCGTAGTAGTGGATACCAGTGCTGTCTTGGCCAGTCTAGAGCTATTAGGATCCCCTTAGGCTTCTCTGCTTTGATCTTTAGTAATACTGTGGTCATCAGTGGTAGAGGTGGGAATGCATAGATTTTTAGGAAGTTCCAGTTGAATGAGAGAGCATCTATTTTCCATGCTTGTGGATGATATGTCCTTGAACAGAACTTTTGTAGATGATGATTGAGGTGGGAGGCAAATAGGTCTACTTCTGGCCTGCCCCATGTCGAGGTGAGTCGTATGAAGATTTCTGGATGTAACCTCCACTCGTGGGGGTCTAGGAAATTCCTGCTTAGGCTGTCCGCCAGCACATTGTCTTTGCCTGGAACAAACTGGGAATGCAACTGTATGTTTAGGCTCAGTGATTTTTCCCAAAGATTCATTGTCAGTCTGCAAAGGGGGTAAGAATGGGTGCCCCCCTGCTTGTTTATGTACCACATCACAGTGGTGTTGTCTGTCCGTATTAGCAGGTGGCCTTGCTGAAGTTGTTGTCGAAAGGCCTCGATGGCATGCATTACTGCCAGCATTTCCTTTTGGTTGATATAAAGATGTGTTTCCTTTGGAGACCATTGTCCTTGAATACATCTGCCCTCCATGTGCGCCCCCCATCCAAGGTCTAAGGCGTCTGTGGTGATGGTCTGTGTTATCTGAGGTTTTTTGAATGGCATACCTGTGTTTGCCTGGCTTACCGAGGCCCACCATAGAAATTCCTTCTGTAGGCATAGAATGAGCGGTATGGTCGTCTCTAGGTTGTTGCTGTGCTGAGACCATAAGCTTTTTAGGTACCATTGAAGCTTTCTCATGTGTAGTCTTGCTAATGGAACCAGGAGAATGCAAGATGCCATATAACCCAGGGCCTGTAGGAATCTCCTTGCAGTCATCTGGGTGAGCTTTGCCAAACCTTTGAAATAATGAGTTAACTTCTTTTGCTTGTCTTCTGTCAGGTAAGCCATTTGAGAGGCTGTGTCTAGTTTAGCTCCTAAGAAGGTTATTTGCTGGGATGGCTGGAGTCTTGACTTTTGGAAGTTGACTGTGTATCCCAGAGCCTGTAGCAATTGTATGACATGATTCAAGTTTTTTGTCAAAATCAGTTTGTCGTCCGCTTGTATGAGGCAGTCGTCCAGGTACGGGTAAATTTGGATCCCCTGGAGCCTGCAATGAGCAATTACTAAAGCCAGGCATTTTGTGAATACTCTGGGTGCAGTAGAGAAGCCAAATGGCAATGCTGAGAATTGATAACGCTCTGGCCCTGCAAGAAATCTGAGGTATCTTCTGCATCTGTGACTGATAGGGACATGCAGGTATGCCTCCCTGAGATCCAGAGTAATCAGCCAAGACCCCTTGCCCGGCATGGGGAGGAGTTGCTGTAGAGTCAGCATTTTGAACTTTGGTACTATGAGAAAAGTGTTTAATGCGGACAAATCCAGTATTGGTCTCCATTGAGTTTCTTTTCTTGGAACAAGGAACAGTCTTGAGTAAAACCCCTGGCCTTGTTCTTGTTGTGGAACTTTTTCTATTGCTTTGATCTGAGCAAGCAGAGAAATTTGCTTGATAGCCTCTGCCCTCTGGTTTTGTGGTAGGTTTGGCATGCCTTGTTTTCTTGGTAAGGTATGAAAGTGGAACCTGTAACCTTGGTCTATAATGTCCAAAATCCATTTGTCCTTTGTCAATCTGTGCCAATTGTCTGAAAACAGAGATAATTTTCTGCCCAAAGGAGCTTCCGTTTGCTCCTTGGTCAGCGGAAGTAGAGGAAAGTCATTGAGATTGTCCCTGTGGCGCAGGAGAAACCCCTGTGTCACTTCTTTGGTTTGCTGGTTGCCATTGTCGTCCCATGTAGGAACCTCTGTATTGCCCTCTTCCTCGGCCACGCCTGTTTTTACCCCTTTGAAATCTTTCAGGGTTAGGAAAGGACCAGTTTTTAGAAGGCCAATTTCTGCTGAATCTGGGAGGCTGAACCTGGAGGAAATCTTTGACTGTCTGAATTGACTTGGCTTTTTCCTCAATGGACTTTAACACATCTTTAGCATTAGCACCAAAAAGCTTGTTCTTTTCCATGGGTGCATCAAGAAGTTTTGCACTAACATGATCTGGTAGATGTTGTTCTTTTAACCATGCATGTCTACGAATGACCGCCCCTGTCATAGCTGCCCTACATGAAGCTTCCAATGCATCATATCCACACTGCAGAAAGTGATTGCTAACTTGCTGAGAATTATGTACAGCCTCCTGCAAAGATTTCCTATCTAAAGGTTCAGGAGAGGCCAATGTTTTCTGTAAATCATCTAACAGGTAATCCTGATATTGAAACATATGAAAGAGACAATTGAGAGCTCTCATAGATAAAGTAGTTGAGGTGTATAACTTCTTCCCCCATCTCTCTAATGACCTAGCTTCCCTGTTGGAAGGTAAAGGATTTTTGGAGGTGGTAGCTGAAACCCCTTTCGGTCCCTGCGAAATTGTTACTAAATCAACAGCATGGGCCCTAAAGAAATGAGAATGTGTTTCTGGGACCCTATAGTATCTGTCAGGCTTGGCAGGAGCAGGAGGAAGAGTATCAGGGGTAACACTGGAGTCAGAGTATAGATCATCCAAAACATCAAGCACAGGAGGTATAGCTAAGGGCCTGTGTTGGGGCTTTTTAAGGAAGGTTCAAGGCTTTCTGGAATCAGAATATTCCTGGCCTTGCCACTTAAAATGTTCCCTCATGGAATGCAGAACTTCCCCAAAAGAAATATCCTCAGGAGGGGAGGCCGAGGGGATGGAATCCTCTGCATCCGAGTCCTCATAGGTCTGGAAGGGCTCTTCCTGGCTATCAGAGTGAACAGAGTCCTCAGAATCTTCATCTGAAGGAGAGGGTCAGAGGGTTCAACCCGGGCCTCTTATCAGAAGGAGGCTGGGATCCTCTCTGGATGGGCCTGAGAACCTCTGATCATGGAAATTAAGTCTGCGGCCATAGTCATGATTTGTGTTTCAGGAGTAGGCTGAGGTAAGGCTTTAGCAGTAAGGTGCTTGGTCTTGCTGGCTGCCTTAGCACGTGTGTAGGCCTTGATAGACATGGACATGGGAGGCCTAGAAGCTCCACGCAGGAGTGACCTTATCCACAGCAACGGTCTCGGCATTTCCTCGGTTTCAGTATCCGGAGGAAAATCAATAACTGGCATCGGTGTGGTCTCCGTATCGGAGGTATCGGTAATGCGGTGTCTTGGTTCGAGCGGTGAAATAACCGCCTCAGAGGGAACCGGGCACTCAGCGTAGGTTTTGGCGTGGTGTCGGAAGACGCGGGCCGAGGATGTCGGTCCCGGTCTTTTCGCTTAGGAGTCTGCGATGTCGGTAGTTCCGACGGCATTGAATAATCGAATTTTTCGCCAAAAGTCTTCAGCGAACTCCGCCCGGCCTGAGAGTGCGCTTATTGAAGCGAGCACAGGCGGCACAGGCCGAGACATCGTGATCTGGGCCAAGGCAAGGAAGGCAGTAAGAGTGGAAATCCTTATGAGGTATTTGTTTACCACAAGACAAACAATTATTTACTTTTTTCAGTAATTTCTGACATCGGCTGAGGCAAGAAAAGGTCCCCAACGGGGTACTTAGCTTTTTTGATGACTTCGGATTCAAAGAATACAGGAGCTGACCGACCGCACTTGAACTGCTTCTGCTTCGGGCACCGGCAAGAAAGACTGAAGAAAATGGCGCCGGCTGATGCTTATGTACTCCAGCCGCTCTGGCGTTGAGACAAATGCGACATCAGCCGGCCGGACCCAGACTTTGGAATCCGGCCGACCGAGGGCTGCCTGAGGCAGGACAACCCATATGTTATGACTGCAGTTGCATTCTTGAAGGACATCACCTGAATATCCTGAAGCCTCAGGTGAGCCACTACAACTGCCATGACGCTGAACACCCTCTGTGAGCTGAACAGAATCGTATGCAATTTCCTATCCATTTGGAGATTGTCTGCTTGGAAATAGCTTTTCCTTCCCTTCCTGTTGCATAGGCTACAAAAGTTGGTCAGTCTTTCTGCTATTTTTGTTCTGTCCAAGTAGTAGCGTAGCTGTCTATGTACATCCAAGGTATGCAGTATTCTTTCCCTCTGTTTTGTGGGTTGGGAAAGAAGGTAGGTAGGTGGATTGCTTGGTTTAAAGACACTCTGGATACCACCTTAGGCATAAATGTAGGATTAGTCCTCATGGACACTATCTTGGTGGAAGATTAGAAAGGGTTGCACTGCCATTAAGGCCTGTAGTTCTGAAACCCTCCTTGCTGAAGTAATTGCCAGTAGGAAAGCAGTTTTCCATGACAGGTGTTGTAGGTCTGCTGTTGCTGCTGGTTCAAAAGGTGATAGTGTCAATTTTTCTAGCACAAAGTTCAAGTCCCAAGCTGGCAATGGTGGTTTCCTTGGAGGTTTTACATTCTTGATTCCTCTGAGGAACTGCCTGAGCAAAAGGTGTGAAAAAACAGGTGGATCAAAGCTGTATTCTGCTGAAATAGCTGATGCATGAATCTTGATGGAGGAGTAGGACAGGCCTGAATGAAGTAGTTCGGCCAGATACTCCATAATGTTAGGCATACCTATGTTTGATACATCTTTTCCTCTTTCGGAACTCCAAATGACAAACCTTTTCCATTTCCCAGCATAATTCCTTCTAGTTGAAGGCCTGCGTGCTTCAAGAATAATGTCTTTAACTCTTTGTGAAAGTTCTGTATTAGCAGCTGCTATGTGATGTTCCATGCAGTCAGTTGCAGCGTTTTTAGGTTTGGATGCATGGTGCTGAAGTTGTTCTGAGTTAGCATCAAAGGCATCAGGGGTATTGGCCACATATTGTTCCGAGACACGCTCCTCAGCAGTGGGTACCAATGCTGTCTTGGCCAGTTTGGAGCTATCAGGATTATCCTTGGACGTTCCTCCTTGATTTTTAGTAGTACTTTGTGTATCAAGGGAAGAGGTGGGAATGCATATGCTGTTAGGCCTTTCCAGCTGAAGGAGAGCGAGTCCACTTTCCATGCTAGTGGGTGGAATGTCCTTGTGCAGAATTTTTGAGCTGGTGATTGAAAGGTGATGCGAATAGATCTATCTGAGGCATTCCCCATTTCTTGAGATGGTCTTGAAGATATCCGGTGCAGCTGCCATTCGTGTGCATCCGATGTGGTCCTGCTTAACATATCTGCTAGAGAGTTTTCTTTTCCTGGCACAAATATTGCCTGTAACTGGATGTTGTAGCTGAGTGCCAGGGTCCACAGCTCCAAAGTCATTCTGCATAGGGGTAAGAATGAGTGCCTCCCTGTTTGTTGATGTACCACATGACTGTGGTGTTGTCTGTCCTTATCATCAAGTGGTCCTCCTTGAGAAATGGTCTGAACTTTTGGATTGCCAGTTTTACTGCCAGCATTTCTTTTAGGTTGATGTGCAGGTGAAGTTGGTCCTGTGTCCACAATCCTTGTATGCATTTGTCCAGCATATGCGCCCCCATCCTAGGTCTGAAGCATCTGTTGTGATGGTCTGGCTTGCTTGACCTGCGAAAGGGCAGGCCTGGGTTTGACTGGCATGCCTGAGCCCACCATAGGAACTCCTGTTTTAAGCATGGTATTAGTGGGATTTCCGTTTCTAGGCTGTGTCTGTGTTGGGACCATAAATTCTTTAGGTACCACTGTAGTTTTCTCATATGTAGTCTGGCAAATGGAACCAAGATTATGCATGATGCCATGAAACCCAAGGCCTGCAGTACCTTTCTTGCTGTTAACTTGTTCAGTTTTGTTAGTGCCAAGAAGTAAAGAGGGAGTTCTTTTTGTTTTTCTGTAGTTAGGAATGCCATTTGTCTTACTGTGTCCAATTCCGCTCCCAGGAAAGTCCTTGTCTGGGATGGTATCAGTCTTGACTTTTGTAAATTGACTGTGTATCCCAGTGCTTGAAGCAAGTAAATGACCCTTTGTAAATCTGTTGTCAGCTTGCTTTTGTTGTCTCCTTGTATCAGGCAGTCGTCCAGGTATGGATAAATTTGAATTCCCTGTAGTCTGCAATGGGCGATTACTGATGCCAGGCATTTTGTGAATACTCTGGGTACAGTAGATAAGGCAAAGGGCAATGTAGAGAATTGATAGTGCTCTGATCCTGCAAGAAATCTGAGGTATCTTCTGCAGATTGGTCGAGATGGGGACGTGCAGGTATGCCTCCTTGAGATCTAGAGTTACCAGCCAACACTCCTTGCCCAGCATGGGAAGAAGTTGCTGTAGGGTCAGCATTTTGAATTTTGGGACAATGATGTAATTATTCAGGGTGGACAGGTCTAGAATTGGTCTCCAACTTTTTCCTTTCTTGGAACTAGGAATAGTCTGGAGTAGAACCCTTTCCTTGCTCTGCTGTTGGCACTCTCCACAGCTCTCATGTTTGCTAACTCCATTATCTGTTGTAGAGCCTCTGTCTTTTGATTTGGAGGTAGATTTGGCATTCCTCTTTTGTCTGGTAAAGTGTGGAAGTGGAACCCGTAACCTTGATCTATGGTTCGTTAAATCCACTTGTCCTTTGTTATGTGGTGCCAGTTTTTTGAAAATAAGGTTAGCTTTCCGCCTAGAGGAGCTGCTATTTGTTCCCTGGTAGGCGGGTTTAGGATTAAGTCACTGTGGCTGTGTTGATGTAGTGGCAGGTGTTGAGTCTGTGCCTCTGTTGTTACCTTGCCACTGTCCTCTGTAGGCACCTCCTCTGGATTGGTTTCTGCCTCTGGAACGCCTATTCCTGCCCCATTGAGGTCTTGTGGAGTCCGGAAAGGACCAATTTTTGCGAGGGCAGTACCTGCTAAACCTTGGGGTTGAACCTGCAAGAAATCTTTAACTGTCTGGACTGATTTTGCCTTTTCTTCCATTTTCTTCATAACCTGCTGGGCAGGTGTACCAAACAAACTTGTTTTATCCATAGGAGCATCTAGCAATTTAGATTTAACATGATCCGGTAAAGCTTGCTCCTTTAGCCATGCATGCCTTCTAATTACAGTGCCAGTCATGGCTGATCTAAATGAAGCCTCCAGTGCATCATAGCCACATTTTAAAGAGTGGTTACTAACTTGCTGTATGTTATTTACCATTTCTAATACATATTTCTTATCAAGAGATTCATCAGTGGTTAGCTTTTTAGTTAACTGATCAAGCATAAACTCTTGGTATTGTATCATGTGAAACTGACAGTTTAAAGCTCTAGCTGAGAGAGTGGCTGAAGTGTAAACCTTTTACCCCATCTGTCTAATGACCTTGCTTCCCTTTCAGAAGGAACAGGGTTTTTAGCTATGGTCGCTGACTACTGCCTTGGGACCCTGGGAAATAGTTTCGGGTCTGCAAGAGGGGCCTTGTAAAGGTGGTGATGAGTATCTGGCACCCTGTAAAATCTGTCTGGTTTGGCAGGGGCTGGGGAAAAGAATCTGGAGCGGAGCAGACATCATTGAAAGCATCATCCACCACAGAGAGAACAGGAGGTATAGCTAAGGGCCTGTGCTGTGGAAGGTGCAAAAAGGTCCTAAGTCTTTTCCTGGAGTCTGAAAAATCCTGTTGCTGCCATTGAACTGTTCTCGCATGGCATGTAAGGTTTCCCCAAAGGAGAATTCTTCTGGTGGGGAAGCAGCTGGAATGGATTCTTCAGCATCAGAATCTTCAAATTGGAGAAAGGAGCCTCTGGCTGGTCAGTTATGTCTGATTCATCAGCAGAATCATCAGAGGACACTGGCTCATGGGGCTCTGCCCTAGGTCTCTTCTCTGGGGCTGAGAGGCCCTGTCTGGGTGAGATTGAGATCCTCTAATTAATGAAATTAAATCTTCTGCCAAAGTAAGCATTTGAGAACTGGAAGAGGGCCTGGTTGAGGAGGGTTTAACAGGCACTGTTTTAGTAGTCTTGGCTGCTTTAGCCCTGGCGAAGGCCTTAATGGACATGGCTGCTGGAGGCCTAGCAGCACCACGTGCTGGGGTAGAGACATCCAAGGGAATGGTGTCTGATAAGTCAGTGGTAAGCACCGTAGTGGGTAAAATTTCTGAGGCCGATTCAAGAGTGTTAGCAGGGACCTCAGTTGTAGAGGTAGATTCAGCTGTATTTTGATCAGTTTTCGGTTTCGCGAAACCGAGACACTCGCGGTTTGCTTAACCATGGTTTCGAAACCGCGGACCGGTCTTTTCTTTGCGTTTTGGCAGAATCGCGAGTCGGAGGATCCGACGGCATAATGTACACAAAATCAGAACCGAAAACTGTTCTGCAAACTCCGACCGACGCCTAAGCGTCACGGTTGAAAGAAGCACAGGACGAACAGGCTGCTACGTGGGCTGGGCCTAAGCAAGGCAGGCAGTAAGAGTGGAAATCTTTATGAGGTATTTGTTTCCCACAGGTTAAACAATTATTAACTTTTTCTGACATCGGCTGAGGCAAGAAAGAGTCTCAACGGGGTACTTAGCTTTAGAAGTCTTCGAAGTAGTATTCGGTAGAAGTAATCTCTGGATCCGACCGACCGGCACTTGCGAACAGCTTCTGCTTCGGGCGCCACGCGGCAAGAAAGACTGAAGAAAATGGCGTCGGCTGATGCCTTTATACCCGAAGTCCAACAGAGATGACGTCGGGTGAAGTGCGACATCAGCCGAAGCCGGACCCGGACTTTGGAATCCGGCCGACTGTAGGGCTGCCTGACGACAGGACAACCCAGTTGTTATGACTGCAGATGCATCCATGAAGGACATCCTCTGATCATGGAAATTAAGTCTGCGGCCATAGTCATGATTTGTGTTTCAGGAGTAGGCTGAGGTAAGGCTTTAGCAGTAAGGTGCTTGGTCTTGCTGGCTGCCTTAGCACGTGTGTAGGCCTTGATAGACATGGACATGGGAGGCCTAGCAGCTCCACGTGCAGGAGTGACCTTATCCACAGCAACGGTCTCGGGCATTTCCTCGGTTTCAGTATCCGGAGGAAAATCAATAACTGGCATCGGTGTTGTCTCCGGTATCGGAGGTATTGGTATGCGGTGTCTTCGGTTCGAGCGGTGAAATAACCGCCTCAGAGGGAACCGGGGCACTCGCGGTAGGTTTTGGCGTGGTGTCGGTGGAAGACGCGGGCCGAGGATGTCGGTCCCGGTCTTTTCGCTTTAGAGTCTGCGATGTCGGTAGTTCCGACGGCATTGAATAATCGAATTTTTCAAAAGTCTTCAGCGAACTCCGCCCGGCGCCTGAGAGTGCGCTTATTGAAGCGAGCACAGGCGGCACAGGCCGAGACATCGTGATCTGGGCCAAGGCAAGGAAGGCAGTAAGAGTGGAAATCCTTATGAGGTATTTGTTTACCACAAGACAAACAATTTACTTTTTCAGTAATTTCTGACATCGGCTGAGGCAAGAAAAGGTCCCCAACGGGGTACTTAGCTTTTTTGATGACTTCGGATTCAAAGAATACAGGAGCTGACCGACCGGCACTTGCGAACTGCTTCTACTTCGGGCACCGCGCGGCAAGAAAGACTGAAGAAAATGGCGTCGGCTGATGCTTATGTACTCCAGCCGCTCTGACGTTGAGACAAATGCGACATCAGCCGACGTCGGACCCAGACTTTGGAATCCGGCCGACCGAGGGCTGCCTGAGGCAGGACAACCCATATGTTATGACTGCAGTTGCATTCTTGAAGGACATCACCTGAATATCCTGAAGCCTCAGGTGAGCCACTACAACTGCCATGACGTTGAACACCCTGGGGGCTGTGGTGAGACTGAAGGGTAGGGCTCTGAACTGAAAATGACTGGCTCCCAGCTGGAAGCAGAGAAACCTCATGGAGCATCTGTGTATTTTGATGTGGTAGTAAGCATCCTGGAGGTCTAACGAGCACATACAGTCGCACTCACAGAGATGAGGTAGAATGGACTGTAGGGTGACCATCCAGAATTTCTGTTTGGCTACCGACAGGTTTAACGTTGACAGGTCTAGAATGGGCCTGAGGTCCCCAATCTTTTTTGGCACCAAAAAGAACCTTGAGTAGATGCCTGATTCGGACTGATTGGCGGGAGCCTGTTTGATGGCTTGTTTGAGAAGCAGCTTTGAAACCTCTATAGTTGCGGCCTCCCTGTGAATGGGTGGAACATCCGCGAGGTGTTTTGTAATATTTGGAAGGGCAACAAATGGAATAGAGTAACCTTTGGATATTATCTGTAAAACCCAGCAATCTGTTGTAATGGACTCCCATGCTGCTGGGTCTAAGGACAGTCGGGCAACCTCTCAAGGCTGCTGACCAGGTCCATCAGAAAAAGGTTCCCCTAGACCCAAAATTCCTGGGACCCCCTCTACCTCTGGGTCAACGTCGATCCTGTCTCCCTCTGCCTCTGGGGGAATAGCTGTCTTGAGAGTCCCGGGAAAACTGCGATTTTCAGAACCACATTTTCTTCTGCCCTCTGATTACTAGAGAAGGACCGCTGAGGGTTAGAGAAGCAGACTCCGACAGCAAAGTCTTCCCGTCCTTTTCGCTCTGGACAAGTGTGTCACGTACTGTCTTTCCAAAAAGGGAAGAACCATCATAGGGTGAGTTAATAAATGACGCCTTGAAAGGGTCCGCAAACTGACAACCTGAGCCAGGCATGATGCCTCATGGCTATGCCCGTCCCAGCCACTCTAGCTGCTCCTTCCATGGCATGGGAACATCGATGTGTTTGAGACTGACTTCATAGTAGACATTTTTGCCGAGAACAACTATCTGTCCTGCAGCGATAAAGACTGTGGGGCGACTCAGCAAATTCCAAAGCAAGGTCTCGCTGAAGCCGAATCACATGTGCCAAATAATTCAGCATACAGATAGAAAAGGTCGCTGAGGAACAGACATGCTTTCCAAACCTATCCACAGACCTGGAGTCCTTGTCTGGAGGGTGGACTGAGGAACTCTGGGCTAGTTCCTTCTTTGTGGCTGCTGCAACCAACATAGCATCAACTGAGGCTCCTTTCGACCAAGCTTGTCTGTCGGAAGGGGGAGATAAAACCTTGTCAGGGTGTTTGGGGATGGGATCTACGGTGTCAGGCTCCTTCCATGCCCTTGTGGTGATGAGGTCCACCAAGGGGTCCACTGGTGGGGACACCCAGGAAGTAGATGGGCCCGTGCCAAAGGCCTCTAGGAACACTGACTCATCCCCAGAAAGTTTTGGGGCTGACCAACCACCCTTCTGGCGGAGGATCTCCATAATTTCTCCAAAGGAGATGTCTTTGGGAGGTGACCTGGGGGAACCTTCTCCATCTTCATCAGTCAGTGTCCTTAGTGAGGGACTTGGGGGAGTCCAAGTGCCTCCTTTTGCACTTGCACTTATGGTGACCCTCTTCAGTGGGACTTTCAGAAGGGGATGAGTGAGCAGCAGGGGTTTCCCTCAGGGAAATTAACCTGGGAATCCTCTGGCACGGGCTGTCCCTGAGACAGGATGAAGGGAGTAGTCACCAAATCCAGGGGGGCCTGGGTGGTAAAGGGGATGGGCTGGGGTCTCAATCCCTGGGAGAGAACTCTCTCCACCACTTTGAAGGCCGAGGGAGAAACCCTCCCCAGATCCGAAGCAGGGACCGGAGCCGAAGCCAGGGTAGCGTGAGGTCCGAGGGACGGATTGGATCCAAAAAGGTCTGAGCAGAAGAATCCACCCCCCCCCGGGTCCGACTCCCTGTCTGCGGCTCCGAGAGTCACTCAGATCCTAACAAGTCGGATCAGAGGAACTCAAGTCAACAGCCAAAGTAGAGGTTGGAGGAACTGTCGGCGCCGAGTTACCAGCTCTGAAAATCCTTGGATCCAAGAGCCCCGAAGCACAGATCGGGAAGGAGAAATGGGGCACAGAAGAGGCAAGGAGGTCCCACCTCCAGAGGGAGAGGGGCCTGCAAGACTCCCATCTGAATTTGGGTCTGAATGAATATCCACATCATCATGTCCATGTCCGATAGGCTCCGAGTCGACCTCGAAGAGGCCGTCAACTCTGATCTGGCTGGTCTGCGCAATGGGGAGGAAGGCCTTGGGTCAGAATGTTCCAACGGCTCTGGTGAGAAACGGGACTGGAGCCATGGAGAAACAGGCCTCATGGTTTTAGAAGGGGGACTGAGAAAGAGCTCCCTGTCTGGGGATCTCTTGCTTCTGTCCTTCCTCTTCTCCCTATCCTCTCTGCGCCTTTATCTTTTTCTCTCTCTTTTTCTTGTTCTTCTTCTGTCAGCCACACTGACTGAAGATTTGTCTTTAGAAGACCCATCACCAGAAGAGGAGGGAGGTTGAGTCCCTGTCTGGGTGGGAGGTGGAACACTAGAGGTCGAGGCAGATTCCAGTGTGGCAGCAGGGAGAAGGCCTTTGGCTACTAGCTTGGCCTAGCAATCCCCAAGGGCCGGATTAAAACCAGAGCAGATAACACATTGAGTGGACAAATGTGCCACTCCCAAGCAAATTACACACAGTGTGAGACCATCAGCCGGGGAGAGCTTATGGCGACACTCTGTACATTTTTTTGAAGACAGACTTTGGCTGATCAGCCACAGTCCTGCACACAAAAGTACAAACACTTCCAACCAGAAAAACCACACACAACCCAGGTAGGGGTAGAGGAAGGGCAGGCCTAACTACTACTCTCTACAAAACGAACAAGCGAGACACTAAACAAGGGGAGGAAGGGAAAAATTTCACTCAAACACACACTAGATGCCAGAAAAAATACCACTTACTATCCCTGAACTCAGAGCAAAAGAGACCACGATGCACACTACTGGCATGGCAAACGAGATCCCAGGGAAGACAGGAGATGGTAAGGGGAGGAGCTCTGAACTTGGAGCAGATGCTACAAAAAAAGTTGCCGGCTCGGATCAGATATGGATCCATGTACCCAAAGGTTGCAGATAAATGAAGTTAACTACTTCAGATCTGGAGCCTGCTTCTTCACAGGCTTACAACTGGAAGATCTACCTGCAAGTCTAAGGACTCGGGAGGCCTGGTAACTGCCTAAGTAGCAGCCACAGTCATCGGTATGAGCTTGCTGTCTGAACAAAGAATGGAGATCTCCGACACCGGAGTCAGGTTCGCGGCTCCGGATCCAGCTGAAGAGGCAACAGGCGGAAGGTCAGAAGGCAAAATGGATGCCGAAGGCCTGGGGACCTCAGAAATGGTCTCAACCAAGGCCTGCAGTTGAAAATCTGCGGGCTGCAAAGGCACCTCACTGGCTACCGCATGACTGACTACCAACCTAACATCATCAGAGGACTTCGACCTTCAGAAGCCTGTCATGGTCCATATCTTTGTGCTTCTTGGGGATATCTGAAGCTTGAAGACCAGCGGATGCCATACCGACAAACTTAGGCCAAACTCCGAAATGCTTAGCTAAAAGCTTAGCCCTACAACAAATAGTACGTTGATTAAAGGAAGCACAAAGATCACAATTAGGAACGTCGTGGTTAAGACCTAAACAAATACAATAGGAATGAAAATCTTTATGGGGAATCTGCTTTCCACAGGTAAGACAATTAACAACCTTTTCTGACCTTCATTAATGCAAGAAGAGAGGATTCCCCAATGGGGTACTTAGCTGTAGGTGACTTCAACTTCGTAGTCGGAAACACAAAAGAAACTGCCAACCGGCACTCGTGCAAGAAATGCTTCTGCTTCGGGCTCCGCGGCAAAGAAGACTGAGTAAGTGATGTCGGCTGCCTCCTTTTGTATCGGACGCCCTGACGTCCTTTACAACCGACAGCAGTCATTTTTACTTACCTTTGGTATTCTGGCCAATCAAGGGCTACCGGGAGCTGGATAACCCATTGGTTAGGACTGCAACAGTGAAATACTATGATCATCATTAAAAAGAGGCAAATTAGAATAGCTGCAAGAAGGTTTGGTTTCATTCAACCTTTTTAGCATTTTGTATTCCTGTACTATTTTCTATTTTTCGCTGCTTACATACATGTGCTTTTCCTTAAACTCAATCCACCACTGTGACCATGTTTTATTAAAAAAAAAATTGCTCAGTTGTACATATGCGTACCACATCTGCTTTTTCACTTAATAGGAGGCATTAAGACTGCTGTGAAGGCATGAGGTTCTTAATTTCCCCTTTTACTGCCAAATTAGGAATATAATACAGTTTTGTTCCCCTTGTACTGCAAACAAAATCAACATTATGGAACTGGTTTCTATTTCTTTTAGCAGGCCTACAAATACCCTGCCCCTAAATGAAATCCATCACTCTTCATTACTTCCTTGCATACTTATGCCTAGCATTATTTTCCACAGCATCTTTTGGAGATTACAACTAATCACCCACACACTGTTACAAGTTTATTTTCTTAAGCATTTTTGCTCTCTCAACCATCAAGGAATACACCATCACCCATTATCTGTTTCTCCCACAAATCTTTTGCAGGAATTCCAACTGTAATAATTTCTTTAAAACTTGTACTGCTAATTTCAAGCAAGGACTTTGTCCAGAGCTCATTATCTCCCCACCCCCATGGCCTCAGATGTAGTGTTAGTCATGCATCTTCTACATACATCATCATCTACAACAACCATTCATACAGTAATAACCCCCCCCCGACAATTTTTTTTTAAAAAAACATTCACAGCCCCTCCCCATCTTTAATCATGTTCCCAACCTCCCTTTCCTTATCTTATTTCCAATAAATGGGTTATCTAGTATACATTCATACTTAGTTATGTTACAGCACATTTGATTCCAAATGAAATTTGCTCCATTCTCCCCACAGTATCAATATTTTTTTCCTGGCAATTTTGCAATACACCATTCATTATGTACACGTGTACTTCCACCTAGAGTCTGTAGATTACAAAATTCAGTGTGCTATATTTTCATTCCTATCGGCATTTAATTAATCTTGCAAATAAATGGAGGGGGGTGAAGAACCATTATGGCCCACTTCATTTTATCTGCTACAGATATTTACAGTCCTCCACAGAATATTCACATTCTACACATGTGGGGCACCTCTTTCCTACAATCTTGCATCAGAGGAGTTTCATCTACACAAAAGAAATGTGATCTGGGCAGTCCAGCATTTAACAGTTCCTTTCTCGTCATTCACCACAGCTGCACATGGATGTAAAACAAACTAGTATGAACACCCTGGGAAACCAAAAATGTCTAGCCACATTCCGTACCTTCCTGTCAACCATTTTTTAAGGTCACACATTTTCTGGTAACTCAGAAGTGTTCCCTGTTGCCCTATACAAGTGGTTCTGAACTGCACTGTTGCTTCTTTTCTGGCATGCACACAAAAGTCTTTTTATGGGTCATACACTTCTCAGTCAGTTACAAATCGTGCTGGTAAATCATATATTTCAAGTCACCATATTCTGCACCTAAAATGAACTAGTGACCAAATTATTTGCAGACATCCTAAATGTGTAACGAGTGCCTCAAACACAAATTTTCACTGACATATCCTCTCATTTCTTTTCTTTTAATCCAGGACTTTTCTTTCTGCCAACCGCCATACCCGCATGACACAGTGCACGTAACTTCCTGTCATCTGATTACCAAGAGTAAGTATTTGAACCCCAGCTAACATTTCAGGAAAGATATTTAGTCTCTGCACTTAAAATCTCCTTCACTTTGTAACTGCAAATCATAACATTTCTACCACATCAATCCATGAAGTCACACATTTATCCTCTGGTTCTTCTACTATACGCCTGAATAAAAAAAAAAGTGAATCCACCTTCTGCCATCACAACAATTTCCAGTTCTGTCATTTTCTTTTACTTCAGCAATGATACTTTGGAAAACAAAAAAGATCACTGCTAACATCCACCATCTTGGATTTTCCTCTGCTCCGTTTACCAGCAACCCTTTAGTACCATCTATGAAAAAGGATATGGGAATTTCCCTTAGTGCTTTAAACAAGTTTCCCCCTTGGCAGCATGACTACTACTCAGTCTCTCCTCTTAAAGTCATGAGATTGAATGGGTTAGCTGCTTTAAGCAAAGAAATTTAAATACATACATGAACTGTGTGTAACTTACTGCACATAGAATGTGTACACGTCTACAAATATGCATGTATTTACTCATTTACATACATATATATACATATATATATATATATATATATATATATATATATATACACACACACATATATGCACTTATGAAAAACACATGCAGAAAGTCCTTGTAAAAATGCTGACTAGAGTTTACAAGGAATGTCAAGTTTTACTTTTTGTTAATTCCAGAGAATCCAATTAAAAGAATACAAGAAAGGAACTTTAATTTATAACATGTAGAAGGACACATCCAAATTAGCTGAGGGTTGCTGAGAACAGTGAACATGGTTGCAAGGCACATTAACCTAGGTTAAAAACAGAAACATAACGGTAACTAAAACATTACCTCCTTCACTAACATCAAAAGCAAAGGCACGGAAATAGAGCAAAGCTTCAAACAAGCAACACCAGGGTGAAAAATTCTCAAATTTCTTGTACATCGGCCTTTCGCCTTTGAAAGCGAAAGGCCGAGGTACCAGAAATAAATCTGAGAATTTTTCACCCTGGTGTTGTGCTTGCTTGAAGCTTTGCTCTATTTTCATGTAAAAACTGAAACATGCCAAGTACTATCAGAGTAGAAGTAGCACACAACTAAGGGGTGACAGATGCGAAAAATTTAAGTTATGCACTCACTATGTATCGGTTATCCATTTTCATTCTTATTCAACAAATGGGTCACTGATCCAGCTCGGACATTTTTTAGATTCTTGGATCAGACTCTCTAGCACCTCCCTTTACCCATAATACCCCCCAGTGCTACATTACCTCAGAACGAATTTTGCTGCTGCTAAATATACCAGAGAGGACTAGGAGGTGGAAAAGGAGGAAGTAGTAGTACAGAATAGGGGCTCAAACTGGAAACAGTGGTTCAAATGCACCTAATCAGATTACTCCCAAATGATAAAGACAGGGGAAAGAGGGTTGGAAGTTGAAGAATGAAAATGGACACGGATGTATAGAGTGAGTACATGACAAATATCTGATGTCATTTTCATTCATTCCTCAAAGAATGGGACAAGAGACCCCAACTACGCTAATCTTGGGTGACGTTCATGGAAGGATATTCGGGAGAACTGCAGAACCAAAAGGAGCCCTGTTCCTGAAGGTATCCAATTTGTAATTAGCAATAAAAAGTATCAGAACTGCACTAAGTGGCCACAACCCAATCAATGGAAGCCCTGACCAAAAAAAAAAAAAAAAAAAAAGAGGATGCAGCTACAGATCTAGCTGAATTAGCTTTTGAAGCACTGGGGAATGAATCTGCTTAATGAACAGAAAGGAAATATAATCTAATTTAGCTGGTTAAGGTAACTTTGGATACAGTTTTTTCCAATTTCTTTTTGGCCAAAGAAACAAGCTATACACTTTTTCTTTAGCCCTTGGTTCTATGCAAGTAAAAACAAAGTCATCCATGTACATCTTAAAGATGGAGAATGTACTCTCCCTTAAGGTCACACTTTGGAAAGAAGACCGGCAAAGTGATTACTTAATTTATATTTAACTCTGACAACTTTTGGTAAAAAGGGTTTCTACACAGCGTCAAGGTCTGTGAAAAATCAAATGAGGTGGTTGTGGAGTGTGTTTGGAGTTCAGAAACATCTCACAGACATAATCACACAAGAAAAACAGTTTAAGAGAAAGTTTAGGTTTAACTTGGGCAAAGGCTCAATAGGGGAGTTAATTAAAACTTATAATAAAACAAGATTCCAAGGTGCAGTACAGTTCTTCACTGGAGGTTCAAGCATGAGAGTACCCTTAAGGAATACCTTACATATTTTAGAAGAGGCTAGTGGGAAAGTATTATGCCCTATGCTGTAATGTGAGATTGCAAGCTAAACCTTCACAGTGGAGAAACTGGCACAACCATGAAAAACTGAAGCAAGAAATTCTAACAGAAATCGGAGTGGTAAAAGGATCCAACTTTCTGTTCTGGCCAGTAGGAAAATCTCTTCCATTTACTCTTACAATTTTTTTTCTCATAGAAGACTTCTGGGATGAACACAAGATCTGGAGAAGTAGAGGGGAAAGCCTGGACTGTCTAGCCATCAATGGAACTGGAGAAACCATGCAGTCAATTTGAGGCCCTGTGTGCCCAGATGGATTATCCTCGATAGATGTGATGGCAGATCTTTGCTGGGGTCCAGTGTCCAATATGGACAGATGATCACAGAAATGAGAACCACACCTACAGAGGTCAGAAAAGGGCAATGAGAATTACCTTGCTCTTCAGCCGTTGTGCTTCCTGGAGAAATTTGGGAATTAAGGGGAGGAGAGAATAAGCATACAGGAGACCAGAGGGCCAAGCATGGACTAAAACATCTCTTGGTAACTTCCCTGTGAGGGAATAGGGGGCAAGGTACGTACAGTTTTGTACCTACCATAAATGTAGATGTTCGAGTGTTCACCCTGCTGCAGTCATCACACTTGGGTTATCCTGCCGTCAGGCGTCCCGCAGTCGGCCTGAATTCCAAAGTCTTGGTCCGGCGTCAGTTGCTGTTGCTTCTTCCCTGACGTCAGAGGGCCAGGAGTATATAAGAGGCATCAATTGCCATTTTCTTCAGTTTTTCTTGCCCCAGATGTCAGGTGCCCCCAATTGGTAGGCTATATATATATATATATATATATATATATATATATATATATATATATATATATATATATGGGTCTACTTCATATGATCGACAGTTCATATGACTGACATTCATTTGGTCGACAGTTCATTTGACTGACAAAAATGTATAGGTGGGGGGCTGTGCCCCCCACACCCCCCCAACTATATATAACAACTCCACGGTCGCACAACAGTGGGGAGGGGGGCAAATCCCAGGTTTTTGCCTTGACTACTTTTTGTCAGTCAAATGAACTGTCGACCAATACCTTTGGGCACAAGCAAATACACCACAGAGGTAGTACAGGATAGAGTGGTATAGCCAAGTTCAGCTAGTTCAGAGGGGATAGAGAGAGGGTAACCTGGACTGCAGCAGGGTGAACACTCGAACATCTACATTTATGGCAGGTACAAAACTGTACTATGTTCATGTTACCCTGCTGCAGTCATCACACTTGGGTTGAATCCCAAAGCTAAGGATGGGAGGTGGAGTTAAACAGGGTTAGAAGAAGCTAGTAGGCCCTTCAAAACTGCAGTGGCAAAACCAGCTCTAGTCTTAGAATACAGAGGTAAGTGATAGTGTTTGGTGAAGGTGTGCAGTGAACTCCAAGTTGCAGCTTCCAGAATATCCTTGGTTAGCACTCCCCTGAGAAAGGCTGCTGATGTAGCTGTAGCCCTGGTGGAGTGGGACCTAATGTTACCAGGTACCGGTTTCCCATGATGCGTGTAGCAGAAACGTATGCAATGCCCTACCCATTTAGAAATGGTCTGTTTTGAGATAGCTCTTCCTTGTGATCCTGTAGCATAGGCTACAAAGAGCTGGTCAGTTTTTCTGACAGCCTTAGTTTTATCCAAGTAGTAACGTAATTGTCTGTGAATGTCCAAAGAGTGCAGGACTCTTTCTCCTTTGTTCTGGGGATTTGGGAAAAAGGTGGGCAAATGAATGGTTTGGTTTAGGGCCACACTGGATACCACTTTTGGCATAAAGGAAGGGTTAGTTGTAGAGACTCTGTCTTGATGAAAAATGAGGAAAGGCTCCACTGCCATTAGTGCCTGTAGCTGTGAGATGCTTCTAGCTGAGGTTATTGCTAGTAACAGGGCAGTTTTCCATGAAAGAAATTTTAAATCAGCTGAAAAAGCGGCAGTGTAAGCTTTTCCAGAACAAAGTTGAGATCCCAAGTAAGTGTTGGTGCTCTCCTTGGCGGTCTTATGTTCTTAGCCCCTCTGAGGTACTGTCTTAGGAGTGGATGTGAGAATAAAGGAGGATCAGTGTTGTAATGAGCTGAAATTGCTGAGGAGTGGATCTTAATTGATGAAAAGTTAAATATTGTAGAATCTGAGGAATGTTTGGATCAAGGGGATTTTGGCCTTTAGCCTGGTTCCAGGCACAAAATCTTTTCCATTTGTCTGAATAGGTTTTCCTGGTGCTGGGCCTCCTGGCCTCCAGAATGACATCCACAACAGCTTTGGATAGAGGTGTTGGCTGGTTGTTTAGGTAATTTGCCATGCAGCCAGGTTTAAAGTCTTGAGCTGGCTGTGTAGTATCAGATTTTCTCGCTGGGTGAGCAGCTGAGGAATTTGTGGTAAAATCCATGGTGGGCCGTGGGCCATGTTCCTTAGAATTGGATACCAATGCTGGTGTGGTCAAGTCTGGCGCAACGAGCATCACTTGTGGCCTCTCTAATCTGACTTTCAGCAGTAGCTTTGCTAGAAGAGGGAGTGGTAGAAAGGCATACACTGTTAATGTTTTCCAACTGAATGAGAGGACGTCCACTTTCCAAGCTTGTGGATGGAATGTCCTTGTGCAAAATTTTTGAAGTTGGTAGTTGTGGGGGCTTGCAAACAGATCTATGTCTGGGCGTCCCCATTTTTGAGCTATCATTGCAAATACTTGTGGATTTAGTTTCCCTCATGTGGATCCATGATGTTTCTGCTTAGGTCATCTGCCAATGTGTTTTTCTTTCCTGGCAGGAATTGTGCTTGTAAATGAACCTGGTAAGACAGTGCAGTGTTCCACAAGGTCATTGCTTGCCTGCACAGAGAGTAGGAATGTGTGCCCCCTTGCTTATGTGCCACATTACTGTGGTATTGTCCGTCTTTATTATTAGTTGTCCTGGGTGTAAGAGGTCCTTGAAAGATGTTAGGGCATTCTGTACTGCTAGCATTTCTTTTTGATTGATATGCAGATGCCTCTGATCTGTAGTCCATTTGCCCTGAATGCACTGTCCTGCCATGTGTTCTCCCCAGGCATAGTCCGATGCATCTGTTGTCAGTTTGCCTGGCTGTGGGTAAGGTGAAAAGCTGATCCTTGTTGAGGTGACATGTCTGTGCCCACCATAGAAACTCCTGTTGAAGGCAGGGAATGAGTGGTATCACGGTTTCCAAGCTGTGGCTGTGCTGAGTCCATACGCTTTTCAAGTACCATTGTAATTTCCTCATATGCAGTTTTGCAAATGGTATTAGCAGTATGCAAGATGCCATGAATCCCAAGGCCTGCAGAATTTTTCTTGCAGGCAGTTGGGTCTTTGTTGCCATTATTTTGAAATACTGAGTCAGCTGTTGTTGCTTGTCTGGTGTGAGATACGCCATCTGGGCCGTTGTATTCAAGCTGGCACCCGGGAATATTATGGTTTGTGAGGGCACTAGTTTCGATTTCTTTTCGTTTACTGTGTACCCTAGGCAACTTAGAAGGTGTTTGACAAATGCCAGATGCTTTAAAAGAATGTCCTTGCTTTCTGCTTAAATAAGGCAGTCGTCCAGGTTTGGGTATATTTTAATTCCTCTGTCTGCAGTACGCAATTACTGGTGCCAGGCATTTTGTGAAGACCCTGGGCACTGTAGATAAGCCAAAGGGCAGTGCAGAGAATTGATAATGAGTTGAACCTGCAATGAAGCAGAGGTATCTTCTGCAATTTTGTCTGATAGGGACATGCAGGTATGCCTCCTTGAGGTCCAACATTACTAGCCAAGCATTCTTGCCCAGCATGGGAAGAAGCTACTGTAGTGTTAGCATCTTGAATTTTGGTACTTGCAGATAGGTGTTCACAATGGAAAGATCCAGAAAGTACAGTTTTGTACCTACCATAAATGTAGATGTTAGAGTGTTCACCCTGCTGCAGTCATCACACTTGGGTTATCCTGTCATCAGGCGGTCCCGCAGTCGGCCGGAATTCCAAAGTCTTGGTCCGGCGTCGGTTGCTGTCGCCTCTTCCCTGACGTCAGTGCGCCAGGGGTATATGTAATGCAACAGACGCCATTTTCTTCAGTTTCTCTTGCCCCAGATGTTAGGTGCCCCCAAAAAGGTGGTCAGAAATTAGTACCAAATGGAGTAACCTCGGCACAAACACAAAATCCCTTCAGCTATAAGCAAATACATCAGTAAGGCATTGAAGAGATTTAGCCAGCAGATCAGAGGGGATGGAGGGAGGGTAACCTGGACTGCAGCAGGGTGAACACTCGAACATCTACATTTATGGTAGGTACAAAACTGTACTATGTTCATCGTGTTATCCTGCTGCAGTCATCACACTTGGGTTGAATCCCAAAGCTAAGGAAGGGGGGAGGTATCAGAGGGTTAGTGGAGGCAAGGCCCTGCAGAACTGCAGTGCCGAAGCCTGCCCTGGTCTTAGAGTAAAGAGGTAAGTGATAGTATTTGATAAAGGTGTGTACTGAACTCCATGTTGCAGCTTCAAAAATCTCCTTGGTTGGAACCCCCCTGAGAAAGGCTGTAGAAGTAGCTGTTGCCCTGGTAGAGTGGGACCTAATGGTAGCAGGGACTGGTTTCCCATGATGGGTATAGCAGAAACGTATGCAGTGACCTATCCATTTATAAATGGTCTGTTTTGATATAGCCTTCCCTTGAGAAGCTGTAGCATAGGATACAAAGAGCTGATCAGATTTTTGAAAACCTTAGTTTTGTCCAAGTAGTAACGAAGTTGCCTGTGAATGTCCATGGAATGCAGGAGTCTCTCACCTTTGTTCTGTGAATATGGGAAGAAGGTGGGTAAATGGATGGCTTGATTTAAAGCCACACTGGAAACTACCTTAGGCATAAAGGAAGGATTAGTTCATAGAGAAACTCTGTCTTGGTGAAAAATGAGGAAAGGTTCCACTGCCATTAGTGCCTGTAGCTCTGACACTCTTCTAGCTGAAGTGATTGCTAGCAGCAGGGCAGTCTTCCATGATAGGAACTGAAGATCTGCAGAGAAAGCTGGTTCAAAGGGAGGAAGCGTTAGTTTTTCCAGAACAAAGCTGAGGTCCCATGTTGGTGTAGGAGCTCTCCTGGGTGGTCTAATGTTTTTTGCCCCTCGGAGGAACTGCCTTAGAAAAGGATGTGAAAATAAAGGTGGATCCGTGTTGTAGTGAGCTGAAACAGCTGAAGCATGGATTTTAATGGAGGAAAACAAAAGTCCTTTATGCAACATCTCAGCTAAGTACTGCAGAATGTGAGGCATGTGAGGCTTAATTGTGTCTTGGCCTTTAGGTTGGTTCCAGGCACAAAACCTTTTCCAATTTGTCCAAATAAGCCTTCCTGGTGCTTGGCCTCCTGACTTCCAGAATAACATCCAGAACTGCTTGGGAAAGAGGAGCTGGTTGGATGTTTAGTAGATTTGCCATGCAGCCAGATTTAAAGTTTTGAGCTGGCTGTGTAAAATCTGATTGTTTTGTTGTGTGAGCAAATGGGGGATTTGAGGCAATATCCATGGTGAGCTGTGGGCCATATTTCTCAATAGTGGGTACCAGTGCTGGCGTGGCCAGACCTTTGTGAGGAGAGGCAATGGAGGGAAGGCATATACTGTCAGGTTTTTCCAACTGAAAAAGAGAGTGCGTCCACTTTCCAGGCTTGATGGTGAAATGTCCTTGTACAAAATTTTGTTAGTTGATAGTTTTGACGACTGCCAAACAGGTCTATGGCTGGAAGGCCCCATTTTTGAGTCATCATTGCAAATATTTGTGGATCTAGTTTCCACTCGTGGGGATCCTTGATGTTTCTGCTGAGGTCGTCTGCCAATATGTTCTTCTGTCCTGGCAGGAACTGACCTTGTAACTGAACTTGGTAAGCCAGAGCTGTGTTTCATAAGATCATTGCTTGCCTGCACAGAGGGTAGGAATGTGTACCCCCTTGTTTATGTACCACATTACTGTGGTGTTGTCAGTCTTTATTGCAAGTTGTCCTGGATGCAATAGATCCTTGAAGGCTGTCAGAGGTTTCTGTACAGCTAGCATCTCTTTGATTTATGTGCAGATTTCTTTGATCTGCAGTCCATAGGCCTTGAACGCATTGCCCTGCCATGTGCGCCCCCCCAGGCGTAATCTGAAGCATCTGTTGTGATAGTTTGCCTGGCTGGGGGCAAGGTGAAAGGCTGACCCTTGTTGAGGTGACATGCCTGTGACCACCATAGAAATTCCTGTTGTAGGCAGGGAATGAGAGATATCATTGTGTCCAAGCTGTGGCTGTGTTGAGACCATACGCTTTTTAGGTACCACTGTAATTTCCTCATATGCAGCTTTGCAAATGGTATTAATATGCAAGATGCCATGAAGCCCAAGGCCTGCAGAATTTTTCTTGCAGTTAATTGGGTCTTTGTTGCCATTGTCTTGAAATATTGAGTCAGTTGTAGTTGCTTGTCTGGCATAAGATAAGCCTTCTTGGCCATTGCATTCAAGCTGGCACCCAGGAATGTAATTTTTTTGTGAGAGTACTAGTTTTTACTTCTTTTCGTTTACTGTGTACCCCAGGCAGATTAGAAGATGTTTTACAAAGGCCAGATGATGTAAGAGAATGTCTTTGCTTTCTCCTTGGATGAGGCAGTCATCCAGGTATGGATATATTCGAATTCCTCTTTCTCTGCAGTATGCAATTACTGGTGCCAGGCATTTTGTGAAGACTCTGGGCGCAGTAGATAAGCCAAAGGGCAGTGCAGAGAATTGGTAATGGGTTGAACCTGCAACAAAACGGAGGTATCTTCGGCAACTTTGTCTGATAGGGACATGCAGGTATGCCTCCTTGAGGTCCAACGTTACTAGCCATGCTTCCTTGCCCAACATGGGAAGTAGCTGCTGTAGTGTTAGCATCTTGAATTTTGGTACTTGTAAGTGTTTAGAATTGAAAGGTCCAGAATTGGTCTCCAGGCATTGTCCTTTCTGGGCACTAGAAAGAGTCTTGAGTAAAATCCTTGTCCTTGCTCTCGAGTAGGTACCAGTTGAATGGCTCTCATGTCCATGAGAGATGTAATTTGCTTTTGTGCCTCTGCCCATTGATTTTGTGGCAGGTTTGGCATTCCTCTTTTCATTGGAAAGGTGTGAAAGTGGAATCTGTATCCTCGTAAAATTATGTCTAGGACCCATTTGTCCTTTGTGACAATGTACCAGTTGTCTGCAAAAAGTGCTAGTTTTCCCCAAGGGGGCTTCCAAGAGAGCATTGCTTGGCCAGATGAGGTGCAAGTCATTGAGTTTGCCTTCTGATGGATTGGGACCTGTCTTCTCCTCCCTTCTGTGTTGAAGTGCCCCACTGGCGAGGTTTATACTGGGCTTGTGGTTGTCCTCTGCCCCTTGGGGGTCTGTATTTACCCCTCTGTGGTCTGTCAGTAGCTGGAAAGGACCAATTGTTTGTTCGCCAGTTTCTGCTGAAGCGACGGGGTAGGAAATCTTTGACTGTCTGCATAGATTTTGCCTTATCCTCCATTTTCTTTAAAACTTCTTCTGCTTTAACTCCAAAAAGAACATCCTGCTGTAAGGGAGCATCTAGTAGTTTTGCTTTAACATGATCAGGCAGAGTTTGTTCCTTTAACCAAGCATGCCTACGTATAACAGACCCAGTGACAGCTGCTCTGCAGGAGGCCTCCAGAGAATCAAACCCACATTGTAAGGTATGTTTGCCCACCTGCTCAGTGGTGTGCAACAGATCCTGTACTACTTTCAATTCAGATTGTTGAGGGAGAGTGGTTATTCTTTGCTTTGAGAGTTTAGGAATTGCTGATACTTAAGCATGTGAAATTGGCAATTCAGTACCCTCATAGCTAGAGTGGCTGAGGTGTAAATCTTTTTCCCCCACCTGTCTAGTGCTCTGGAATCCCTCTCAGAAGGAACTGGGTTTTTAGCCATAGAAGCCTTGGCCCCATTGGGACCCTGGGAGATGGTCTCTGGATCAACTGCAGGGCTTTTGTAAAGAAATTTGTGGGAATCAGGCACTCTATAGTATCTGTCAGGCTTAGCCAGAGCAGGAGGTAAGGAGTCTGCGTGCAAACTGGATTCTAAGTAAACATCATCCACAATGTCCAAAACTGGTGGGATGGCAAGTGGTCTGTGTTGGGGGAGTAAAAGAAACTCTCTGAGCCTTTTCTTAGAGTCAGAGTAGTCCTGACCTTCCCAGTGAAAATGTTCCTTCATAGTGTGTAAAGTTTCCCCAAAGGAGTAGTCTTCAGGGGGAGAAGCTGAGGGAATAGAGTCCTCAGCATCAGAATCTTCATAAGGAGAGAAGGAGTAATCTTGGTCCTCAGAGGAGTCTGAAGAAATGGACACTTGTTCAGAGGATGCATAATCTTCCTCTTGTCTAGGCCTTTTGTCAGGAGGGGGCTGGGAACCCCTGATTAAAGAAATTAAATCTTCAGCCATTTTGAGCATCTGTTTCTTAGGCATGGGGCCTTGAACAGGAGACTGAAGGGCAGTCCTTTTAGTTTTAGTAGGAGTCTTCGACTTAGAAAACGTTTTAATAGTGAGGGTCGTTGGTCTGAAAACGCCTTCAGAAACCGATGGAGTTTCTGTAGCACCGTTGTCCTTTGTAGTAATGTAGTCGGAAGGGCCTGAACTAAAAAACTGCGTCGGCCTGGTGCATTCCGACAAATTCCGTAGCGGTCTCGGGTTCCAGATCTGCGGTAGTCAGGGGCTGCATCGGAGCCTCACTGAGGACCGGAGACCAGCTCAGCAGAGGCCTCGGAATCTGGCTTAGGCCTGGGCTGTCTGTCCTTACCCTTGCGTTTTTTGTGCATGCCAGTAGTTGGTTGCTCCGACGGCATGGTGTAGTTAAATTTCCTACCGAAGCAGTGTCGTGTGAAATCAAAGCGTCTTTTAATAGTACGCTTATTAAACCTAGCACAAAACCGACAAGTAGTGACATCGTGGTCTGGGCCTAGGCAAGGTATGCAATAAGAATGAAAATCCTTATGAGGTATTTGCTTCCCACAAGAAATAAAATTGTTAACTTTTTCTGACATCTGTCTGAGGCAAGAAAAGTTTCCCCAATGGGGTACTTAGCTTTATAGAAGACTTCGGTCTGAAATTCGAATTTGAAAATCTCAGGAGTCGGCCGACCGGCACTTGCGAACTGCATCTGCTTCAGGCACCACACGGCAAGAAAGACTGAAGAAAATGGCATCGGTTGCATTACATATACCCCTGGCGCACTGACGTCAGGGAAGAGGCGAGAGCAACCGACGCCGGGAAGAGGCGAGAGCAACCGACGCCGGACAAAGACTTTGGAATTCCGGCCGACTGCGGGACCGCCTGATGACAGGATAACCCAAGTGTAATGACTGCAGCAGGGTAACATGATGAACATTGGGTCTCCATGCTTTGTCCTTTCTTGGGACTAGAAAGAGTCTTGAGTAAAATCCTTGTCTTTGTTCCGGTGTGGGTACCTGCTGAATGGCTCTCATGTCCATGAGAGCTGTGATTTGTTTTTGTGCCACTGCCTATTGATTTGGTGGCAGGTTTGGCATTCCTTTTATCCTTGGTAAGGTATGAAAGTGGAATCTGTAGCCTTGAGAGACGATGTTTAGGACCCGTTTGTCTTTTGTGATGATGTGCGAGTTGTCAGCAAAAAATGCTAATTTTCCTCCCAAGGGAGCTGCCAGGAGAGATTTGCTTGGTAGTTTGAGGATTGAGTCATTGTGTTTGTCTTCTGCTAGCTTGGGGCCTGTCTTCTCCTCCTTTCTGGGTAGCAGTATTGGCGAGGTTTGTAAGGGCCTTGTGACTGACCTCTGCCCCTTGGGCGTCTATTTGCCCCTCTGTGATCTGTCAGAAGCTGGAAAGGACCAGTTTTTTGTTAGCCAATTTCGGATGAAATGAGGGGGTTGTACCTGCAAAAAATCCTTGACCATCTGCATAGACTTTGCCTTATCCTCCCATTTTCTTTAAAACCTCTTCTGCTTTGACACCAAATAATACATCCTGCTGTAAAGGTGCATCCAATAATTTTGCTTTAACATGATCAGGAAGGGTTTGTTCTTTTAACCAAGCATGTCTACGTATGACAGAGCCAGTAACAGCTGCTCTACAGGAAGCTTCCAACGAATCAAATCCGCATTGTAAAGTATGTCTGCCCACCTGTTCAGCTGCATGCAACAAATCCTGCATTTCCTTGAATTCAGACTGTTCAGTATGTGTGCTCATTTTTTGTTTTAATTGAGACATTAGGAATTGCTATTTCAGCATGTGAAACTGACAATTTAATGCTCTCATAGCCAGAGTTGCTGAGGTGTATATTTTCTTTCCCCATCTATCTAGGGCTCTGGAGTCCCTTTCAGAGGGCACAGGATTTTTAGCCATAGAAGCTTTAGCTCCCTTAGGACCCTAGGAAATTGTTTCTGGGTCAGCCACAGGGCTTTTATAAAGGAATTTGTGAGAGTCAGGTACTCTGTAGTATCTGTCTGGTTTGGCTGGAGCAGGAGGTAGATAGTCTGGATTTAAACTAGACTCCAAGTAAACATCATCCACAATATCTAAAACTGCAGGGATAGCAAGAGGTCTGTGCTGGGGTAGTAAAAGGAACTCTATGAGCCTTTTCTTAGAATCAGAGTAGTCCTGACCTTCCCAGTGGAAATGTTCCCTCATGGTATGTAAAGTTTCCCCAAAGGAGTAGTCTTCTGGGGGAGTTGCTGAGGGAATAGAGTCTTAAGCATCAGAGTCTTCATAAGGTGGAAAAGTGTAATCCTGTTCCTCAGAAGAATCTGAGGAAATTGAAACCTGGTCAAAGGCAGCGTAATTCTCCTCGTCTTGGTCTTTTATTAGGAGGGGGATGGGAACCCCTGATTAGGGTAATCAAATCTTCAGCCATCTTAAGCATCTGTTTCTTAGGCATGGGGCCTTGAAATGTAGACTGATGTACAGTCTTCTTAGGTTTTAAAGGAGTTTTAAGCCTAGCATAAGATTTAATGTTGAGTGTAGTCGGTCTGAAGACACCTTCTGCAACCGAAGGTGTTTCCACTGCACCGGGGTCTACTTCTGCTTCAGTGTCGGAAGATGGCTGCACCGGCCTACTAGACTCCGCTTGAGAATCCGCAGCTGTCTGGGATTCCAGTTCTGCGGTCGTCGGGGGCTGCGTAGGCACCTCACTGAAAAACAGAGAACCGGCGACAGGCCCAGCAGAGACCTCGGAGTCTGGCTTTTCCTAGGCTGCCTGTCCTTATCCTTGCATTTTTTTACGTATGCTGGTCGTCGGCTGCTCTGACGGCATGATATTATTAAATTTCCTACCAAAGTAATGTCGTACGAAGTCAAAACGGCATTTGATAGTTCGTTTATTAAACCTAGCACAAAACCGACAACCTGTGACGTCGTGGTCTGGGCCTAGGCAAGGAATACAATAGGAATGGAAGTCCTTATCAGGTATTTGCTTCCCACAAGAAATGCAATTGTTAACTTTTTCTGACATCGGACTGAGGTAAGAAAATGTTCCCCAATGGGGTACTTAGCTTTATTGAAGACTTCGGACTAAAATTCGAATCGAAAATCTCAGGTGTCAGCTGACCGGCACTAGCTAACTGCTTCTGCTTCGGGCACCGCGCAAGAAAGACTGAAGAAAATGGTGTCGGATGCCTCATATACCCCAGCGCTCTGACGTCAGGGAAGAAGCGACATCAACCGACGCCAGACCAAGACTTTGGAATTCAGGCCGACTGCGGGACCGCCTGATGGCAGGATAACCCAAGTGTGATGACTGCAGCAGGGTAACACGAACATCTTGCTGCACTTGAAGGGAGAGGAAAAAAAGGTTACAGCACAGTTGGTCCCAATGATGAAAAATCATTTTAGTCACTGCATGATTGAGACACACCACTTGTGCAGCATCAGGAGGTTCCCGCTGAGCTTGTCAGCTAAAAAACACCACTTCCCAGTACGTGCACTGCTACAGGAAAGCTGCTGGAAGGGATAAGCCCACTGCCAGACTCATTGCTTCTTGGCAAAGTAATAAGATCTGGTTCCCTCCTGTTTGTTGCTGTACGAAACAACTTAAATTGTTTGACTGGATAGCAATTGCTCCAAGATGCAGAGAGTTCTGAAAGGCCTGTAACTCTCTACAGAAACTGATATGCAAACTGGTCTCTTCTGGGGATCACGTGCCTTAACAGTCAGTCCCATAAAATGGCCACCCATCCCAACTGGGAGACACCCATGGTAAACATGAATTTTGAGGGAAAAAGGATAAAAAGGACGTCCCTGATAAGCCTCACTGGACTACATCCAAACCAGGGACATTTTGCAGGCTCATGAAATTTTTATAGGCTGTTTTAAAGGGTGCCAAAGCATCAACCACTGTATTGTTAGGGTACACTGAAAAACTCATGTGAAGGCAAGCTGTAGGTAACAGGGTGATCGCTGCAGTCATCAAACCAAAGGCTTGAAGAAAGTACAGTTTTGTACCTACCATAAATGTAGATGTTAAGAGTGTAGACACTGCTGCAGTCATTACACTTGGGTTATCCTGCCGTCAAGCAGTTTCCCCAGCTGGCCTGAGTTCCAAAGTCTTGGTCCAGCATCGGTTGCTGTCCCCTCCTCCCTGAAGTCAGTGCGACAGGGGTATATAAGATGCAACAGACGTCATTTTCTTCAGTTTTTCTTACCCCAGATGTCAGGTGCCCCCAAATAGGTAGGCAATTCAAATTGCTAATAAAACATGCATAAGAAATGCACGCATACTTTCAGCAACCAGCAAATACTCCCCATAGGTAGTAAAAGGTAGAGGAACTAGGTACGTACTAGCCAGTAAGAGGGGAAGGAGGGAGGGTAACCTGGACTGCAGCAGTGTCTACACTCTAACATCTACATTTATGGTAGGTACAAAACTGTACTATGTTCATCGTGGGACACTGCTGCAGTCATTACACTTGGGTTGAATCCCAAAGCTGAGGTAGGGTGGTTGGTTCTATAAGGCTTTAGGGGTGGCTATAAGGCCCTGTAGCACTGCAGTGGCGAAGCCAGCTCTGGATTTAGAATACAGAGGCAGATGGTAATGCTTGGTGAAGGTATGCACAGAACTCCATGTTGCTGCTTCCAAAATATCCTTGGTAGGTACTCCTTTGAGATAGGCAGTTGAAGTGGTTGTTGCCCTGGAGGAGTGAGATCTAATGCTGTTAGGCACAGGTTTTCCATGGTGCGTATAGCAGAAACATATGCAATGTTCTATCCATTTGGAAATAGTCTGTTTTGAAATAGCTTTTCCCTGTGCTGCTGCAGCATATGCTACCAATAATTGCTCAGATTTTCTGAAAGCTTTGGTTTTGCCAAGTAGAAGTGTAACTGCCTGTGAATGTCCAATGAAGCAGTAGTCTTTCCCCTTTATTCTGTGGTTTTGGATAAAAAGTAGGCAAGTGAATGGTTTGGTTTAGAGACACAATTGAAACCACCTTAGGCATAAATGTAGTGTTAGTTCTTAAGGACACCCTGTCCTAGTGGAAAATGAGGAAAGGTTTCACTGCCATTAGTGCCTGCAATTCTGAAACTCTTCTTGCAGAAGTTATTGCCAGGAGCAGAGCAGTTTTCCAAGAAATGTACTTTAATTCTGCCTTGCTAACTGGTTCAAAAGGAGGTAAAGTTAATTTTTCCAAACAAAGTTGAGGTCCCAAATTGGAGTAGGTGCTCTACGGGGTGGTCTTATGTTTTTAGCCCCTCTGAGGTACTGTTTTAGCAAAGGATTAGAGAAAATTGGTGGATCCGTGTTGTAATGTGCAGAGATGGCAGAGGCGTGGATCTTGATGGATGAAAAGTTGAGGCCTTTGTCCAGCATCTCAGTTAAATATTGTAGTATCTGAGGAATGTTTGGCACAAGAGGATCAAGGCTGTGAGCCTGGTTCCAGGCACATAATCTCTTCCATTTATCCAAGTAGGCTTTCCTGGTACTAGGCCTTCTGGCCTCCAGAATGACATCCATAACTACTTTGGAGAGAGGCATTGCTTGCGTGGCTAGGGAATCTTCCATGCAGCTAGGTTTAGTGTCTTTAGCTGGCTGTGGAGTAACTGACTGTTGTGCTGCGACAGCAGATGTGGTATTTGAGGCAAAATTCAGAGTGGTCCTTGTGCTAAGTTTTTTAAGATTGGGTACCAGTGCTGACGTGGCCAGTCTGGTGCAATCAGGATCATTTTTGGCTCTTCTTGCCTGGCTTTTATGAGTACCTTTGGGAGAAGAGGCAGTGGTGGAAAAGCATATACTTGTAGGTTTGTCCAGCTGAATGAGAGGGCATCCACTTTCCATGCTTGCAGATGGTAACTCCTTGTGCAGAATTTCTTTAGCTGGCAATTCATTGGGGAGGCAAACAGATCTATGTCCGGGCTCCACCATTTCTTTGTTATCATTCTGAATATTTGAGGATTCAATTCCCATTCATGGGGATGCATGATATTTCACAGTGTGTTTTTCTCTCCTGGCAGGAATTGTGCTTGTAGATGAACTTGATAGTTTATAGCTGTGTTCCACAAGGTCATGGCTTGTCTGCAGAGGGGGTAGGAGTGAGTGCCCCCTTGCTTGTTTATGTACCACATAACTGTGGTGTTGTCTGTCTTTAGTAGTAGTTGTCCTGGATGCAACAGGTCCTTGAAAGCTATAAGGGCATTTTGTACAACTAGCATCTCTTTTTGATTGATGTGAAGATGCCTTTGTTCTGCGGGCCACTTGCCCTGAATACATTTTCCTGCCATGTGTGCTCCCCAGGCGTAATCCGATGCATCTGTTGTCAGTGTTTGCCTGGCTGTGGGTTGAGTGAAAGGCTGTTCCTTGTTGAGGTGACAAGCTTGAGCCCACCATCAAAACTCCTGTTGAAGGCAAAGTATTAGTGGTATAACTGTTTCCAAACTTAGACAGTGTTGAGACTATACATTCTTTAGGTACCATTGCAGTTTCCTCATATGCAGTCCGGCATATGGAATTAGTAGTATGCAAGATGCCATGAAACCCAAAGCCTGCAGAATTTTTCTTGCAGGGAGTTGGGTCTCTGTTGCCATCAATTGAAAGTATTGTGTCAGTTGTCCTTGCTTGTCTGGTGTGAGAAAAGCTATCTTGTGTTCAAGCTGGCACCCAGGAATATCTCTTGTGAGGGCACTAGTTTTGATTTCTTTTAGTTTACTGTGTATCCCAGGCAACTTAACTTTTTTTACAAATGCCAGATGCTGTAGAATAATGTCCTTGCTCTCTGCTTGAATCAGGCAGTCGTCCAGGTATGGGTAAATTTGAATTCCTTTCTGTCTGCAAAATGCAATTACTGGTGTCAGGCACTTTGTGAAGACCCTGGGCGCAGTAGATAATCCAAACGGAAGTGCAGAGAATTGATAGTGCGTTGGACCAGCTAAGAACCTGAGGTATCTTCTGCAGTTTTGTCTGATAGGGACATGCAGGTATGCCTCCTTGAGGTCCAAAGCCACGAGCCAAGCTTGCTTGCCCAGCATGGGAAGAAGCTGCTGCAATGTCAATATTTTGAATTTTGGAATATCCAGGTAAGTGTTTAGTGAAGAAAGATCCAGAATGGGCCTCCAGGCTTGGTCTTTTCTGGGAACCATAAAGAGTCTTGAGTAAAATCCTTGCCCTTGTTCCTGTGGTGGTACCTTTTGGATAGCTCCCATGTTCATGAGTGCCACAATTTGTTTTTGGGCCTCTGCCCATTGATTCAGTGGCAGATTTGGCATTCCTTTTAATCTTGGCAGAGTGTGAAAGTGGAACCTGTAACCTTTTGAAATATTGAGAACCCATTTGTCTTGGGTGATATGTCAATTGTGATAAAAAAGTGCCAGCTTTCCTCCCAAAGGGGCTGCCAAGAGTGAGTTGTTTGGCAGCTGGAGTGGGAAGTCATTGGGGCTGTTTTTTATATGGTTGGTGCCTGTCTTCCCCTTCTTTCTGGCCTGATACACCCCATTGTCGAGGCCTGTAAAGACCTTGTGGTTGACCTCTACCGCTTGGACGTCTGTATCTGCCTCTGAGGTCTGTCATTAACTGGAAAGGACCAATTCTTTGTTGGCCAATTTCTACTAAATCGAGGAGGCTGAACCTGTAAGAAATCCTTCACAGTTTGCATAGATTTTGCCTTATCCTCCATTTTCTTTAATACCTCTTTTGCTTTAACTCCAAATAAAACATCCTGCTGTAAAGGTGCAGCCAGTAATTTAGCTTTAACATGATCTGGTAACGTATGTTCTTTTAACCATGCATGTCTTCTAATCACAGAGCCTTTAACTGCTGCTCTGCATGAGGCCTCTAAAGAATCAAAACCACATTGCAAAGTATGCTTTCCCACTTGTTCAGTGGCATGCAATAAATCCTGCATTTCTTTAAAATTAGGAGGTTCTGAATCTGGAAGCATTTTTTGTTTCAACTGAGACATCAAAAATTGTTGACATTTTAGCATGGGAAACTGGCAATTTAAGGCTCTCACTGCTAAAGTAGCAGACGTATATACTTTCTTTCCACATCGGTCTAGTGCTCTGGAATCTCTGTCAGAGGGAACTGGGTTCTTTGCTGATGAGGCCTTAACCCCTTTGGGTCCCTGAGAAATAGTTTCAGGATCAGCAACAGGGCTTTTATACAGAAATTTGTGAGAGTCAGGGACTCTAATATCGGTCTGATTTAAGTGGAGCTGGAGGTAAGGAATTAGGATTTAAGTTGGATTCAGTGTACACATCATCCACAATATCTAGCACTGGCGGAATAGCCAGGGGTCTGTGTTGAGGTAATAATAGGAAAAGTCTGAGCCTTTTCTTGGATTCTGAATAATCCTGGCCTTCCCAATGGAAATGTTCCCTCATGGTATGTAAAGTTTCCCCAAAGGAGTAGTCCTCAGGCGGAGAGGCTGATGGAATAGATTCCTCAGCATCAGAATCCTCATAAGGGGGTAAAGAATATCCTAGGTCTGAGGATGAATCTGAGGAAATGGACCCCTGGTCGGATGAATCATAATCTGCATCCTGTCTGGGCCTTTTACCAGGTGGGGGATGGGAACCCCTGATCAGAGTGATTAGGTCTTCGGCCATTTTGAGAATTTGTTTCTTGGGCATGGAGGCCTGTCCTGGAGAATGCTGTACTTGTTTGTTAGTTTTTAAAGGGGGCTTTGACTTAGAAGAGGGTTTAATGCTTAGCTGAGTAGGTCTGAAGACGCTCTCTGAAGCTGCGGGTAGCTAAGGTACTCCAGATCCCTCTGCAGGATCGGTTTCCGTCTGCTGAAAAGCCAGTGCGTCCGAAGGCCCAGCCATCTCCACGTGGGGGTCGGGGGCGGCCTGTGGTTCTGAAGAAGCAGTCGTCAGGGGATGCGAAGGCGCCTCACTGAAAACCGGAGAACCGGTGACTGGCCTAGAAGAGGCTTCGTCTTCAGTTTTGGGCCTCGGATGCCTGTCCTTGTCTTTGCGCTTTTTATGAATACCGGTCGTCGGAAGTTCCGACAACATGGTATAATTAAATTTTCTGTCAAAGTAATGTCGGGCAAAATCAGACGGACGTTTAATAGTGCGCTTATTAAACCTAGCGCAAAACAGACAACCAGTAACGTCGTGGTCTGGGCCTAGGCATGGGATACAATAAGAATGGAAATTCTCATGAGGTATTTGCTTCCCACAAGAAACACAGTTATTAACTTTTACTGACGTTGGTTTGAGGCAAGAAAAAGTTTCCCCAACAGGGTACTTAGCTTTGTAGAAGACTTCGGTTCTGGATTCAGAAAGAAAATCTCAGGAGTAGGCAGACCGGCACTTGCGAACTTCTTTTGCTTCTGGCACCGCGCGGCAAGAACGACTGAAGAAAATGACATTGGCTGCATCTTATATACTCCTGTCGCACTGACGTCAGGGAGGAGGCGACAGCAACCGACGCCGGACCAAGACTTTGGAACTCAGGCCGGCTGGGGAACCGCCTGACGGCAGGATAACCCAAGTGTAATGACTGCAGCAGTGTCACACGAACATCCAATCTTGGTGGAGGAGAGGGATGCCCTAGAATCTGTCTGACACGCAATCTTAGGGTGTGAACTCTGCTTTGGGGTAAAAATTCAAACAGACTGGCAGTGTTCAAGCAAGCGCCTATAAACTCAGACTTGAATTGGTAGAAGATGGGACTTTGGAAAAACAGACTGTGATCCCTAGAAATGGACACAACTGAAGTAATCCCTGGCCTTCTGTAGGAGATGCTTGGTTGGGGCAGAAAGGAGTCAGTAGTCTAAATAAGTATACACTCTGAAACCGTGCAGTCTGAGATGAGCTGCCACCACTGCCATGCATTTGGATAACACCCTTGGGGCTACGGTGACACTAAGGGGCAGGTTTCTGAAAGTACAGTTGGTACACTTACCATAAATGTAGATATTAGAGTGTATTCACTGTTGCAGTCATTACATTTGGGTTATCTGCCTGCAGGTAGCCCAGAGCTGGCCTGAATACCAGAGTCTTGGATTCCTGCATTGGATGCTATCGTCTTCTATGATGTCAGGTCATCAGGGGTATAAACCATGCAGCAGACGCTATTACATCAGTTTTTCTTGCCCCAGATGTCAGGTGCCCACACAGTGGGAAGAAATTATGTGTTACGGTACACCTCCATCAAAAGCAAATACACCAAAGAATGAAAGGTAGAGCCAAGAGAAGTCAAGGTGCTGGAGGGAGGGTAAACAGGACTGCAATAGTGAATACACAAACATCTACATTTATGGTAAGTGTACAAAAATATACTATGTTCTTCGTGTTTCACTGTTGCAGTCTTTACATTTGGGTTGATTCGAGGAGGAAGTTAGAGAGCATTAGGGCCAGCTATTAAGCCCTTCAAGACTGCAGTGGCAAAACTAGCCCTGGATTTTGAAAAAAAAAAAAACAGGCACGTGGTAAATGCTTGGTAAAGGTGTGTACAGAGCTCCAGGTAGCAGCTTCTAGAATGTCCCTGGTAGGGACTCCTCTGAGAAAGGCTGCAGAGGTAGATGCAGCCTGGTAAAATGTGATCTTATCCTCTGTGGGGTAGGTTTTCCATGGTGATTATAGCATAAATGAATGCAACGGGCTATCCATTTAGAAATGGTTTGGTTTGAAATGGCCTTACCCTCTGCAGCAAAGCCAACTAACAGCTGTTTGGATTTTGAGGGGCTTAGTCCTGTCCAAATAAAATCTAAGTTGTCTGTGCATGTCCAAAGAGTGCAGAATTCGTTCTCCTTTGCTTTGTGGATTCAGGAAAAAGGTGGGCAAACAAATGGACTGATTTAGGGCCACACTAGACACCACCTTGGGCATAAAGGAAGGATTGGTCCTGAGGGAAACAGTCTGCATGGAAGATAATGAAGGGCTCCACTGCCATGAGGGCCTGTAATTCACTCTTCTCGCTGAAGTAATGGCTAGAAGGAAAGCTGTTTTCCAAGAAAGGAATTTCAACTCTGCAGTTGTAGCTGGTTCAAATGGAGGGGGAGTGAGCTTTTCCAATACAAAGTTAAGGTCCCAGACTGGAGTAGGGGCTCACCTGGGAGGGGGGGGGGTCTTAAATCTGATGAATTGCTTTAGCAGGGGGTGAGAGAAAAGGGGTGGTTCAGTATTATAATGTGCTGAAATAGCAGAGGCATGAGTTTTAATTGACGAGAAGGATAGGCCCTTGTAGAGCATTTCTGTTGAGTACTGAAGAATATGAGGTAAGCTGGGCACCATTGTACCCATCCCCTGAGTCTGGCTCCAGGAACAGTATCTTTTCCACTTTTCAGCATAGGATTTTCTAGTACTAGGTCTCCTTGCCTCCAGAATGACATCTAGCACCTGATTACTGAGGGATGCTATTGGAGAGCTCAATGAATTTAGCCAGGCTGCAAGGTTCAGGGATTGAAGTTGAGGATGCAGAATCTGGTCCGACTGCTGGGGCAGCAGGGAAGGGGTCTGAGGCAGGTGCCATGGTTCCAGCAGTATCATACTGCGCAAGAGGGGGTACCAGTGCTGGCCTGGCCAGTCTTGGTGCAATCAGTATTGTCCTTGGTTTGTCCTGTTTGATCTTTAGCAGAACCTTCGAGAGGAGAGGCAGAGGGAGAAAGGCATAAACTGAGAGGCTTTCCCAGGTAAAGGACAGGGCATCCACTTTCCAAGCTTGACTGTGGGAAGTCCTTGTACAGAATTTGTCCAATTGGTAGTTCTCATGGGAGGTAAACAGGTCTATCTCTGGAGTCCCTCATTTGTTCAAGAGGTTGAATATTTTTGGTTCCAGTTTCCATTCGTGTGGATCCATGAGATTTCTGCTTAGGTCGTCTGCCAGTGATTGCCTGGCAGGAATTGAACTTGTAGGTGCACATGGTAGCTCAAAGCTGTGCTCCAAAGAGCCATGGCTAGTCTGCAGAGAGGGTACGAGTGGGTTCCCCCCTTCTTGTTTATGTACCACATAACTGTGATGTTGTCTGTCTTTACCAATAATTGCCCTGGAAGAATGTGGTCCTTGAAGGCTGTCAGTGAATTTTGTACAACTAACAATTCTTTTTGGTTGATATGCAGGTGCATCAGTCTCTTGTTCCATTTGCCCTGAATGCACTGCCCTGCCAAGTGAGCCACCCATGCATAGTCTGATGCACCTGTTAAGGTTTGGACGGCAAGGGGTAGAGTGAAAGGGAGCCCCTTGTTGTGGTAACAGGCCTCTGCCCACCAAAGGAACTCTGTTTTTATACAAGGAATGACAGGAAACATTGATTCCAGGTCCTGAGAATGTTGACACCACAAGCTTTTTAGATACCATTGTAGTTTCCTCATATGCAGTCCTGCATATGGAATTAGTAAAATACAAGAGGCCATGAACCCCAGGGCTTGCAGAATTTTCCTTGCAGATAGCTGGGTCTTTGTGGCCAGTAGTTTGAAGTAGGTTGTCAAATAAAGTTGTTTCTCTGGAGTGAGGAAAGCCATCTGGGAAGTTGTGTTCAAGCTTGCTCCCAGGAATACTATCTGTTGGCGGGGTACCAGGTGAGATTTATTTGTTTACGGTGTACCCTAATGAGTTTAGAAGATTCTTTACGAATGCCAGATGTTTTAATAGCAATTCCTGGCTTTCTGCCTGAATCATACAATCATCCAAGTGTGGGTATATCTGGATATTTCTCTGCCTGCAAAATGCAATGGCTGGAGCTAGACACAGAATACCCTGGGCACAGTAGATAAGCCAAAGGGAAGTGCAGAAAACTGAAAGTGCATGGAGCCTGCCCTGAAGCGTAGGTATTTCATGCAAGATTCCCTTATTGGAATGTGCAGGTAAGCTTCCTTTAAGTCTAAGGTTGCCAGCTAGGCACCCTTGCCTAGCATAGGAAGCAGCTGTTTAAGTGTTAGCATCGTGAATTTTGGGATTACCAAAAAAAGTGTTTAGAATAGGGAGGTCCAGGATAGGATGCCAGCAGCGGTCTTTTCTGGGTACCAGGAAAAGTCTTGAATAAAAACCTTGTCCCCTTTCTTCTGCTGGGACAGGCTGAATAGCCTTGATACCTAGAAGAGAGAACCTGCTGTTGAGCCTCTATACCCACTGATTTGGGGGTAGGTCTGGCCAACCGTTTGGGGTTGGTAGGGTGTGGAAGTGGAATCTGTATCCTTGGGAAACTATATTCAAAACTCATTTGTCCTGGGTAATGAGTTCCCAGTTTTTTGCATGCAGAGCGAGCTTTCCTCCTAAGGGTGCAGGCAGCTAAGCAGGGCTTTGAGGGGTTAAGTCACTGTGCCATTTTTTGTAAAGGGGGGGTTCTTGCTACTCCATGCTTTGGAAGTGGGAGCCCCCCCACTGCTTAGGCCTGTGCGTAGCCTGAGACTGTAACCTAGGTGGTCTGCTGTTCCTGAGTCTGGACTGAAGGCCTGGAAGAGGCTGGAAAGGACCAATTCTTTGAAGGCCAATGCCTATTAAATCTGGGAGGCTGTACTTGCAGGAAATCTAACAGTTTGCATAGATTTAGCTTTTTCCATCTTTTTGAGGACTTCTGCTTTGTTGCCAAACAGGCAGTCTTGGCTTAAGGGAGCATCCAGTAATTTAGCTTTAACATGACCTGGCAAGTTTTGCTTCTTAAGCCAAGCGTGTCTTCTAAGTAGAGACCCAGTAACAGCAGCCCTGCAAGATGCTTCTAGAGTGTCAAAACCACATTGCAAAGTACGTTTACCAACTTGTTCTGCAGAATGCATTAAATCCTGTAATTCTTTGTGTTCAGCAGAGTCAGGAATCAACATAATTTTCTGTTTAAGTAGTCCCATAATATGCTGCTGGTACTTTAACATATGAAATTGGCAATTTAAAACCCTAATGGCCAAAGTAGCAGAAGTATATACTTTCTTACCCCTTCTGTCCAAAGCTCTAGAATCTATCAGAAGGGGTAGGGTTTTTGGCAGCAGTAGCCTTAATGCCCTTTGGTCCTCGGGAAATAGTCTCTGGATCTGCCGTAGGATTCTTGAAGAGGAACCTGAGAATCAGATACTCTAATATCAGTCAGGTTTTCTGGGAGCTGGAGGTAAAGTGTCTGGGGAAAGACTAGATTCCAAAAAAGCATCCTCTACAATGTCCAGAACAGGTGGGATAGCTAAAGGCCTGTGCTGAGGGAGGAGTAAGAATTCCCTAAGCCTCTTTTTGGAGTCAGAGTAATCCTGGCTTTCCCAGCGGAAATGCTCCCTAAGAGAGAGTGTGTGCAAGGTTTCACCAAAAGAAAAATCTTCTGGAGGGGAAGCAGAGGGAACGGAATCCTCTGCATCAGAATCCTCATAGGTAGATAAGGGCAAATCCTGGCAATCAGAAGAAACAAATATCAGATTCCTGATCAGAAGAAACAGAGGGAAAATGAGTTCTAGGTCTCAGAGGGGGAAAGCTGGCTTCCCCTAATTAAGGTAATAAGGTCTTCAGCCATTCTAAGCATTTGTTTTTTAGGCATATGGGCCTGAGCATGCGGTTTGGATGTCTGTTTTCTAGGCATGGGTCGAGTTTTAGGCCTAGATGAAGATGGCGTCTGTTTAAAATTCAAGTCTGTAGGCCTGAATGCACCATCAGAAGCCGGTGCCTGCACAGCGGCTCCAGACCCATCCAAGGTACAGACATCCGCAGGTTCCATAGTCCAAGCATCTCGCGGCATTACCGGACTCAGAATGGTTCTCAGTAGAGGCCTGTGAATCTGAAGTAGCGGGTATCAGGGGCTGTGAAAGCACCTCACTGAGTACCGGCGAAATGGGGACCAGCTTACAGAAGCGTCAGCAGTTTTGGACCTATGCGGTCAGTCATCCTTACGTTTTTTGGGAATACTGGTAGTCGGATGGCTTAACGAAACCATTTCTAGATAGTTATACCAAATATCAAAATAATTTGCTGCAAACCTAGCCAGACAAATGGTTTGAGGACTGAACAAGGCACAAAACCGACAGCAAGGGACGTCGTTCTCTGGGCCTAAGCAAGGAATGCAGTAGAAATGAGAATCATTATGAGGTATTTGCTTTCCACAGCTAAGACAATTGCTAACTTTTACTGACATCGGTTAAAAGTAAGAAAAAGGATCCCCAACGGGGTACTTAGCTTTTTTAAAGACTTCAGTTCTGAAACTCGAAAAATAAATTTCAGGAATTGGCCAACCGGCACTTGCGAACTGCTTCTGCTTTGGGAACCGCGCGGCAGGAAAGACTGATGTAATGGCATTGGCTGCATGTTTTACACGCCTGACGACCTGACATCATGGAAGAAGAGACAGCATCTGACGCAGGAATCCAAGACTCTGGTATTCAGGCCGGCTGAGGGCTACCTGCAGGCAGATAACCCAAATGTAATGACTGCCAACAGTGAAACATGAAGAAATCTGGTAATGACTGGCTCTCAGCTGAAAACACATCTTTGAGACTGCCTGTTTATTTTGATGTGATATTTTTTTTACTGAAAAAATTTTTATTGATTTTCAGAAAAACATATATACAGTATATACATCAAATAAATATTTAGTCAAGGCTTAAAGTGGAGAAAATTCCAAAAACAAACATTACAAAACCAACCATTTACATAGGATGTCTATACTTGAAAAACTTAGTTTTCTGGAATATATCTTTGAATAAGATTATAACTTATTTCAGTGTTTCCAGTACTGTATTTACTTTCTGCCAGGCAATGCATAAGTAGGTAGTTCTGTTTTTTCCTTGATGGTTTTATCAGTCTTGTAATTGGAATTGAAAACAATGTACTTGAAAGGTTTAAAACTGGGAGGAGTTGCAGCTTTCCAGTTCTGTGGAATATTTTTCCTTGCAACAGCAAGGAGTCCACAAAATTACATATTTTTGCCTTGGAACACAAGACGGCACAAGTGTAATCAACAAAACTAGAGATGTTTATAAGATGGAAATCAGTGAACAGTGCCTGTAACAAATAGTTAATATTTTCCCAATATTGTTTAAGTAAACAGCATCCATACATGTGCTGCCAATTGGCTATTGAGACTTACACCTTTAACATCTATTTTCTTTACTACATACAAGTTCTAATTTGTATGGTGTGAAATATGTTCTATGTATAAATTGCCATGTGAAAAGTTGCCAATACAGTGAAAAATGTTTTGGAGATGTAAGAATTGTTTTTATCTTTATCATTTGGCATTTTACCATTAACTGTTTCATAGTATTTCCATATATTTTATTATGGACTCTAATTTGTACAATATTGTAAAATTCCTTTACCATCCGTGGCAAAATCCATTAGCGTTATTTACTGCTCTATGAACTTGGGAACCTTTTCCCTAACAGACTTCTGCATTATTGCCTGTTGGTTTATAACTCTCTTAATCCCTGCAGTGTTAACCACGTTATTTTCAAGGTTGAACTCACTAATAATTTGCTACATTATTAGTACTTTATTAGTGTTTATCAACTGATCCAGCCAGTAAATTAGAGCACTTATACAAAATTTAACTGCTACCGAGCCCCAAGTTATATTATTTTGTGTATATGCTATTGGAAATATGAAAAGAGACCATGCTTTTATAATCGGATTGTTGTTTATAAAGTGCATAAAAGACATTAGGGTATTGAAAATATATTTAGAATTTTTATTTTTGTGTTTCCCTGTTGCCATACATTCCTTTAGTAACCAAGTAAGCTATTCGGTACTATTTCCATATGTTTGTTTATTGTATCAGGAGTGGCTTTTAACCAGATTTTTCATGTACTAGTTTCCGTTTGGAAGTATATTCTTTAACCATAGAGAAGCTGTTTTTAAAGCTGACAATTGTATATATCCTTCTAAAACTGGTAAGCCTATTCCACCTTCTTCCCATTTATCAAAATGTCTTGGGGCAACTGTTTTTAGGGTACCATAAGAATTTCATTATTAACCCTTCAAATTGTTTTAAATATGATTTAGGTGAGGCAGGGAGCAAGCTTGTACAAAATACAGAATTTTCAGGAATACAATCATTTGAATTATATATAGTCTTTTCTCCATGGTAAAAAAGTGGCTTATTCCATTTTTGCACAAGTCATTTGATATTATTCAAAATCGCTTTATAGTTTAGTTGCACTGTTGTATCTATGTCTTTTGTAATTTTAAACGCCCAAGTATCTATCATTTCTAGAGAGATACAGTTTTATTTTCAATAAATGATAATCCAGAAATCTTCCGTTTTGTTGCTTTCCATAGTTTTTAGTGTTTTTATTGACTTAAAAAATATGTCTGCAAATACGTTAATCTTCAACTCAATGTCAGTATACAGTTGAATTCCTTGAATGTTTGGGTTTGCACATATGAAATTTGCTAATGGTTCTACTACTAATGTGAACAAAGAAGTGGACAGCCCTGTTTTGTACCTTTGTAATAGTAAGGCTCCAACACACAGGATCCTATTTTTATGTACAAAGAATAACATTTTTTGAAAAATCCATACTCCACCAGTGCAAACCAAAGGTAATCCCAATTCACAGAAACAAATGCATTGTTAATATCTAAGCAAATGACATTTTATTTTTTGTTTTATGAAATCAATAAGGGACAACAGTCTCTTTATATTGTCATATGCATTTGTTTTTAAATGAAGCCTGTTTGATCGTTCTCCATCAATAACTAATATTTGTTTTATTCTGTCTGCATGAACTGTCAAATATTTTATAATCTGTTTAATACACTTATGGGTCTATGAGGTACACTCATCAGGTTTTTTTTTATCAAGTTTCAAAATTGGTGGTACTGGAGTATTTCCAAGAAGAAGGGCATTACCTTCTTTAACTGATGTGAACACAGTAACAGAATCAAAGCATTATTGGACAGTAACAAACATCTCTGGTGTCATTAGTGATACTAGGCATCTTCAAGATCTATACAGCACATCCATTCATCCTTCTGTAGAAGACGCAGAATGGACTGAACAGTGACCATCTGGAACTTGGGAGTTCTTAAATTGATTTAAATGACTGAGATCCAAAACAGGTCTCAGGTCCCCTGTTTTCTTGGGTACTAAAAAGATCCTTGAGTAAATTCTGAATCGTGATTGGTCTGGTGGGACCTCTTGGATGACTTTATAGCAGCTTTTGAATTTCTAGAGTTGCTAAAGGGTGGATCATCAGGGAGAAATCTCATTTGTGAAGGACTCTGAAAAAAGAGAAAGAAATATCCTCTGTATATTATACTCTGCACCCAAGAATCTTTTGTGATGGCTGTCCAGACCCTTAAGTGAAAGGATGTGTCCCCTTCCAATAAAAAAAAAAAAAAAATTGCCCCCAGAGAACCATCTGCCAATCTTTCAAGAGCAGTGAAAGGCCTTGTGAGAAAATCTCAGGACCCTTGGTTCTGCGGACACCCTATGCAGTGAGGCTGGCATCTTCCATTATTTCCCCTTCTGGGAGAAAAATCCCCATGCGATACAACTGAAAATGCCTTAGATCTTCAGAAAGTACAGTTGTGTACACTTACCATAAAAAGTAGAAGAGTATAATTATCTGTTGCAGTCATCACTTGTACGTTATCCCTGCTAGGTAGCCCTCAGCCAGCCCGAATACCAGAGTAAAAGGTTTCCCTCCTTAGTCAGCTGTCTGTAGTATGAGGCTGTTGTCAGGACTGTAAATTGAGGCAGCCAACGTAATTGCATCAATTTTTCTTGCCCCCAAGAAAGAGAAAAAAAGGGGGGTGGTGGGAGGGAAACAGGACTGCAAGAGTGAATACACTAATATCTACATTTATGGTAAGTGTACACAAATGCACTACGTTCGTGTTTCACTGTTGCAGTCATCACTTGTGGGAAGATTCCCAAAGCTGAGAAACAGGGTGGAGGAAGGACAATAGGAACTTAAACCAAACACCCCTTCAAGGGGATGCCAGCATGTCCTGCAGGACTACAGATCCAAAGTCTGCCCTAGATTTGGAAAAGGTAGCCAGCTGGTAGCGTTTGAAGGTGTGGATTGATGTCCAGGTAGCAGTTTCCAAAATATCCTTGGTTAGAACCCTCTCAGGAATGCAGTGGAAGTATAGGTTGCCCTTGTGGAATATGACCTGATGGATTTGGGAGGACTCTTTCCATGATAAGAATAGCGGAAATGGATGCAATGAAATCCATTTAGAAATGGTTTGGATATGGATTTCCCCTCTGCCCCAAGAGCAAGAGAGACCAGCAGCTGGTGAGTTTTTCTGACCGACTCGGTCCTATCCAGGTAATATCTCAACTGTCTGTGCACATCAAGGGTATGCAAAAATTCTCTCCCCTTTATTATGGGGGTTGGAAAAGAAGATAAGTAGCTGGATGGCCTGGTTGAGGGTAACATCCGAGACCACCTTAAGCATAAAGGAGGGCTTGGGTCCTAAGAGATGCCCTGTCAGCATGGAAAATGGACTCAATGGCCATAAGGGCCTGAAACTCCAAAACTCTCCTGACTGAGGTGATGGCCAACAGGAAAGCAGTTTTCTATAAAAGGTACTTCAAGTCTGCTGCAGCAGCTGGCTCAAATGGAGGCAAAGTCAGTTTTTTCAGGACAAAGTTTAGATCCCATGCAAGAGCAGGTGTCCTTCTAGGTGGTCATGTGGGCCACCCCTCTAAGGAACTGTTTTAACAGATGTTGGGAAAACATGGGTTGATCCGACTGTATATAGGCAGAGATATCACAGGTATGTGTTTTGATGGAGTATGACTATCCCCCTTTTCTAGGAGCTCTGCCAGGTAGTCCAGAATCAATGCCAGACTGGCCTGGGTGCTGTTGACGTCTTTGCTGTGGCACCAGATAGTAAATCTTCCATTTGGCAGAGTAGGCCTTTCTGGTGCTAGGCCTTCTGGCCTCCTTAATGTTTAAAACCTGCCTGCTGAAGGTTGTGGCATCATCTGCCTTTGTGGAATCCACTATGTGAACAGCTCGAGCGTGGGGAGGTTTGGATGCAATACCTTCCGTTTCTTCTGAGTTGTTTGTTGTGAGAGGCAGATTCATGGGAGGTTCTTTGGCCAGACTGAGGAGCAAGGGGTACCAGTGTTGTCTGGGCCAGTATGGAACAGTCAGAATAGCCTTTGGGCCTTCCTGACCTTATCCTGGGAATCCGGGGCAAAGGGGGGAATGCATACACAAACAGGTTGCCCCAAAAGAAGGATAAAGCACCCCCCCCCCCAGGCTTCTGGATGGAACTCTGGAGCAGAACTTGGAAGCTGGTGGCTGTCTGAGGTTGCGAAGATAGCTCTGTCCAGGTTCCCCCAGGTTTTGCTGATGTTGAGAAAGGTCCCCCTGTGCAGCTGCCACTCGTGGGGATCCAGGAGGCCACTGGTCTGCCATGGTATTCAGTTTCCTTGGGATATACTGAGCAATCAGATGCAGTCTCACATTTGAGGCAGTCTGCCAGATTTGACAGTTAAGTGACCCAGGGGATAGGAATGAGTGCCTCCCTGCTTGTTGATGTACCACATTACTGTTGTGTTGTCTGTCTTAAGAGCACTCCTGGTCTCAGATAATCTTGAAAGCTTGGATTTTCCTGTGAACCACCAGCCTTTCTTCAGGTCGATATGTAGGCCCTGAACCTATTGTTTCCAAATGCCCTGGGTGCACATACTTCTTTGGTGTGCCCCCCCCCCCCCAGTCTGTCTGAAGCGTCTGTGGTGATGGTTTGACCCTGTGGGAGAGTGATAAAGGGTAGGCCCTTGTTCAGCATACACACGTCTGCCCACCATAAGAGTTCCTTCTTAAAGCAGGAAAAAAGGAGCAGCTGGTACTCCAGTGACAGTGTTTGCACCAAAGGTTTCTGAGGTACCACTGTAGTTTCCTCATGTGTAGTCTGGCTAGGGGAATCATCAGGATGCAGGAGGCCATGGATCAGAGTGCTTGCAGGAATTTCCTTGCTGTGAGGTGGGCCAGCTGTGAAAAGTAAGAGTGGAAGAAGGTCTGCTTCTCTGGAGGTTGGTAGGCTGTTTGTGTTGCTGTATCCAGCAGAGCTCCCAGGAAGGTTAACCTTCTTCTGGGGTGAAATTGGGACTTCTCCCGGTTGACAGTGAATCCCTGGGAGGTAAGGAGAGTTGGAACAAAGATGAGAACCTGCTGGAGTCTTTCCCTAGTGTCTGCCTGGATGAGGCAGTCGTCCAGGTAGGAATAAATTTGTATGCCCTTCTGCCTGCAGTAGGCAATGACCAGAGCCAGGCACTTGGTAAAGACTCTGGGAGCAGCAGATAAAAAGTACAGTTGTGTACACTTGGCATAAATGTAGATGTTCAAAGTGTATTCACTGTTGCAGTCATCACATTTGGGTTATCTGCTTGCAGTAGCCCTCAGTAGGCCTGATTATCAAAGTTGTGGGTCCTGCGTTGGTTGCCATCTCATCTTCCATGACGTCAGGTAGTCAGGGGTATAAAGCATGTAGCTGATGCCATTACATCAGTTTTTCTTGCCCCAGATGTCAGGTACTCCCATAATGGGAAGCAATTATATACCAGGTTACACCTCCAACAAAAAAGCAAATATACCAAAAAGCTTTAAGCTTAGTAAACAAGAATAGAGATATAGTCAATAGAAGTCAGGGGGGCTGGAGGGAGGGTAACTAGGACTGCAACAGTCAATACAGTCCAACATCTACATTTATGGTAAGTGCACACAACTGTACTATGTTAGCGTTTCACTGTTGCAGTCATCACATTTGGGTAGAATCCCAAAGCTAAGGATGGGAGGAGGTAATCAGATAGCATTAGGACCAGCTATAATGCCCTGCAAGACTGCAGTGGCAAAAACCAGCTTTGGATTTAGAAAAAATTGGTTAAGTGGTAATGCTTGGTATGTACAGAACTCCAGGTAGCAGTTTCTAGGATGTCCCTGGTAGGGACACCTCTGAGAAAGGCTGTAGAGGTAGATGCAGCCCTGGTTGAATGTGGTCTAATCCCCTGTGGGGTAGGTTTTCCATGGTGCTTATAGCAGAAATGCAGTGGTCTATCCACTCTGAAATGGCCCTCCCCTCTGCAGCAAATGCAACCAGCAACTGTTCAGATTTCCTGAGAGGTTTAGTCCCGTCCAGGTAAAATCTAAGTTGTCTGTGCACGTCCATTGAGTGCAGTATTCATTCCCTTTTGTTCTGTGGATTAGAAAAGAAGGTTGGCAAATGAATGTACTGATTAAGGACCACACTGGAAACCACCTTGGGCATGGAGGGATTTGGTTCAGAGGGACACCCTGTCTGCATGAAAGATGATGAAAGGCTCCATTGCCATGAGGGCCTACAATTCAGACACTGTTCTAGCTAAAGTGATTGCTAGAAGGAAGGCTGTTTTCCAAGAAAGGAATTTCAACTCTGCATTTGCAGCTGCCTCAAAGGGAGGTAGAGTGAGTTTTTCCATTACAAAGCTGAAGTCCCAGACTGGAGTAGGGGCTCTCCTGGGTGGTCTTAAGTTTTTGGCCCCTCCGAGGAACTGCTTCAACAGTGGATGAGAGAAGTGAGGCGGTTCTGTATTGTGATGAGCTGAAATTGCTGAAGCATGAATTTTGATGGCGAAAAAGGAAAGGCCCTTGTGAAGCATCTCAGTTAAGTATTGAAGAATCTGACTTAAATTGGGCGCTGCTGTGCCCATCCCCCATGTCTGGCTACAGGAACAGAATCTTTTCCCTTTTTCAACATAGGATTTTCAAGTACTAGGTCTCCTTGTCTCCAGAATGACATCCATCACTTGTTTACGGAGGGATGGTAATGGAGAGATCAGGCAATTAGCCAGACTGCCAGGTTCAAGGTTTGAAGCTGTGGGTGCAGAATCTGGCCCTCCTGCTGGGACAGCAGGGTAGGGATCTGAGGCAGGTGCCATGGCGCCAGCAATGACACTGCACAAGAGTGGGTACCAGTGTTGGCATGGCCAGTCTGATGCAATCAGTATTGTCCTTGGTTTGTCCTGTTTGATCTTTAGTAGTACCTTGGAGAGGAGAGGCAGAGGGGGAGGGAGGAAAGGCATAAACTGATATCTTTTTCCAGGTGAAGGACAGGGAGGCAAACAGGTCTATATCTGGGCTCCCCCCCCATTTGTTTCCCAACATGTTGAATATCTTTGGTTCCAGTTTCCACTCGTGTGGGTCCATGAGATTTCTGCTTAGGTCGTCTGCCAGTGTATTTGGCTTCCCTGGCAGGAATTGAGCCTGTAGGTGCACTTGGTAGCTCAAAGCTGTGTTCCACAGAGCCATGGCTAGTCTGCAGAGAGAGTATGAGTGGGTTCCTCCCTGCTTGTTTAGGTACCACAACAGTGGTGTTGTCCGTCTTTACCAATAATTGTCCTGGCAGAATGTGGTCCTTTAAGGCTGTCAGAGCATTCTGTACAGCTAACATTTATTTTTGATTGATATGCAGGTGCATTTGCCTTGGGTTCCATTTGCCCTGAATGCACGTCCCTGCCAAGTTAGCCCCCTATGCATAGTCTGATGCATCTGTTAGGGTTTGGGTGGCAGGGGGTAGAGTGAATGGCAGTCCCTTGTTTTGGTGGCAGGCCTCTGCCCACCAAAGGAACTATCTGTACACAAGGTATGATGGGAATAATTGATTCTAGATCCTGAGAATGTTGACACCATAGGCTTTTTAGATACCACTGTAGTTTCCTCATATGCATTAACATGATCTGGCAAAGATTGCTCCTTAAGCCAAGCATGCCTTCTAAGTACAGACCCAGTGACGGCAGCCCTGCAAAATGCCTCTAATGAATCAAAACCACATTGCAAAGTATGTTTACAAACTTGTTCAGCAGAACGCATTAAATCCCGTAAATCTTTATTTTCAGCAGAGTCAGGAATCAACATCATTTTCTGTTAAAGCAATCCAATAATATGCTGCTGATACTTCAACATATGAAACTGGCAGTTTAAGGCCCTAATGACCAAGGTTGCAGAAGTGTATACCTTCTTACCCCATCTATCCAGTGCCCTGGAATCTCAATCAGAGGAGGTAGGATTTCTGGCAGTAGTAGCCTTAATGCCCTTGGGTCCCTGTAAAATGGTCTCAGGATCCGCAGTATGATTTTTAAAAAGGAACTTGAGAGTCAGGAGCCCTGTTAATACCCATCAGGTTTTCTGGGAGCAGGAGGTAGAGTCAGGGGCCGCTAGATTCCGAGAAGGCAACAACAATGTCCAGTACAGGAGGTATAGCTAAAGGCCTGTGTTGGGGCAGGAGTAAGAAATCCTTCTGGAGTCAGAGTAATCCTACCATTTGCTCCCTAAGAGTATGCAAGGTTTCACCAAAAGAGAAATCCTCTGGAGGAGAAGCAGAGGGAATGGGGTCCTCTGCATCACAATCCTCATAGGTAGATAAGGGTAAATCCTGTTCATCAGTAGAAACAGAAATTTCAGAGTCCTGATCAGAAGAATCAGAAGGAAAGACAGTCCTAGGTATTTTACAGGGGGAAGAGTGGCTTCCCCTGATTAGGGTAATAAGGTCTTCAGCCATTCTTACCATTTGTTTTTAAGCATAGAGACCTGACCATGCAGTCTGTGCATCGGTTTTCTAGACATGGATCAAGTTTTAGGCCTTGAAGACGATGGCGTCCGTTTAATATGCAAGTCAGTAGGCCTGAATACACCCTCAGAAGCCAGTGCCCGCACAGCGGCTCCAGACCCATCCAAGGTAGAGACATCCGCACGTTCCACAGCTGAAGCATCTCGCGACATACCAGACACCGAATGGGTCTCAGTAGAGGCCTGCGAATCTGAAGTAGTGGGTATCAGGGGCTGCAAAAGCGCCTCACTGAGTACCGGCGAAATGGCGACTAACTTAGGAGAAGTGTCATCGGCAGCTTTGGACCTATGCAGTTGGTCTATCTTTGTGTTTTTTCAGAATGTCGGTAGTCGGGTGGCTTACCCAAGCCATTTCTGGATAATTGAACGGAGTACCAAAATATTTAGAAGAGTAAATGAAATGACAAATAGTTTGAGGTTTGAATAAGGCACAAAACCGACAGCGAGGCACGTCGTGGTCTGGGCCTAAGCAAGGAATGCAGTACGAATGAAAATCTGAGGTATTTGCTTTCCACAAGAAATACAATTGTTAACTTTTACTGACATCAGTTGAGAGCATGAAAAAGGTTCCCCAACAGGGTACTTGGCTTAGATGGCTTCGGTTCTGAAACTCGAAAATGAAAATTTCAGGAGTCAGCCAACCAGCACTTGCTAACTGCTTCTGCTTTGGGTACCGCACGGCAAGAAAGACTGATGTAATGGCATCAGCTGCATGCTTTATACCCCTGACTTGACGTCATGGAAGATGAGACAGCAACCGACGCAGGACCCAAGACTTTGATAAATCAGGCCGACTGAGGGCTACTGCAAGCAGATAACCCAAATGTGAGGACTGCAACAGTGAAACACAAAGAACACCCAAAGGGCATAGCAGAGAACAAAGTGCAGTGACCCTGCTCTGAAGCGCAGAAAACTCCTACAGGACTTCTTATGGGGATATGTAGGTAGGCATCATTCAGATCTAGGGTGACTAGCCAAGCATGAGGCATTAGCATTGGCAAACGTTTTTGTAGGGTCAGCATTTTGAATTTTGGAACCAAGATGAACAGATTCAGAGTGGATAGGTCGAGAATAGGGCTCCAGGTGCTCTCCTTTCTGGGTAACAGAACAGTCTGGAATAAAACCCTTTTCCGGCCTGCTCCTCTGGTACAGGTTCCAAGGAGCCTTGGGCATACAGCGTTTGGATCTGGCAGATTACTTCTGCTCTCTGATTTGCTGGTACAGCTGGGAAGCCTAAATATCTGGGGTTTTCTATGAAAGAGAATTTGCACCCGGTGGTAATTTCTAGGACCCATAGATCTGAAGTGATGGCCTGCTAATTCTGTAGGAAGAAGGAAAGTCTTCCCTCCTAGTCTCTCGGGGGGGGGGGGTCATTGTGTGTCCTTTCAGAATGGAGTGGGCTTAAAACTCCTTGCCTAGGCGTTGCAGTGGTCCACTGTCTGGATCTCTGCTGGGTTTGGTACTGCTGCCTGGAAGGCCTGTCCCTGCGCCTCTTCCTCTGGACTGGTTTGTTTGGGTAGGAAAGGACCAATGCTTTGTGGGAAAGTGCCTACTGAACCTGGGAGGCTGTACCTGCAGAAAATCTTTCAATCTGTATAGGCTTGGCCTGGTCTTCCCATTTTCTTAACCTCCTCATCCTTAGGACCAAATAGCCAGTCCTTGTCCAGAGGGGCGTCAAATTTTGGACATCACCTGGACAGTCAAAGGTTGTTTGCTTAACCAGGCATGCCTACAGATCACAGAGACAGATACTGCAGCCCTGCTGGAAGCTTCCAAGGCATCAAACCCACCATGCAGGGAATGCTTGGCTACCTGGGAGCTGGACTGGATAAGATCGGTTAGTTCCGTGGTTGTACTGTTGTCTGGTAGGGTGGACATTTTTTGTTTTAATAACTCCAACACATTTTGCTATTTAAGCATATGAAATTGACAATGCAGAACTCTAATGGTTAAGGTAGCCAAAGTGTAAACTTTATTTCCTAGTTTAAGGCTCTGCTCTCTATCAGATGGAATGGGGTTCTTAGAGGAGCTAGCCATAGCCCCCTTGGGACCCTGAGTAATAACCTCTGGGTCAGCTTAGGGTTTTTAGAGAGATGCTTGGTGTCCTGTACCCTATATCATCTGTCTGGCTTCCTGGGGGCAGGTGGAAGTCTGGGGTGAGTGCAGACTCCAGGAAAAAGACATTCTCCACCACATCCAGGATTGGGGAAATGGCCAGAGGATTATGCTGTGGCAGGTCAAGGAACTCTGTCTGTGACTGAGGACAGTCCTGTGCCTCCTAGTGAAAATGTTCTCAGAGTGAATTTAAAGTTTCCCTGAAAGAGAGGTCCTCCCGGTGGGGAGGCAGCAGGAATGGGGTCCTCAGCATCTGAATTCCCAAATGCGGCAAAGGTCTGCTTTTCAGTGTCTGATTCTTCTAGGTCAGACCCTTCTGACTCCTGGTCAGAAAGTCTCAGGCGAAGTGCCCCTCTTCCTTTTGGCTGGGCTGCCTTGGGTGGGCTGGCTTCCTCTTAGCAGGGTGATTAGATCTTCTGCCATTCTGAACAGCTGCTGTGACTGTAGGGCAGGCTGAGTGGAAGGAATTCTGTGGCTGGGTCCCTGGGATGGGATCTTTTTAAGGTGTAGTCTTGGTTTGGGACCTAGTGGATTCCATGGCCTTATACAAGGTTAGCTTAACCTGCAACATGGTCGGTCTCTGCCTGGCAGTCATTGGAACAGTCTATGGAAGCTGGTGCCTTCAAAGCGGCTCCAGACCCAAGCACATAACTGAAGGCCAATATACCAGCAGGAGAAGATGGACCTGGCGGTGTACAAGACTCCAAACGGGTCTCGGTAGAGGCCTGTGACGGATGCCCAGCGGGTGTCATGGCCTATGAAGGAACCTCACAGAGTTCAAAACTGTACTGGGTGGTAGGCTAGCTGACTTCGGATCAGAGTTAGATGACCTAACCTTGAGGCCTATCCTTTTCCTTTTCTTTTTTCTGGGAAAATCAACAGTAGCCTGACCGACCAATGCCATTTTGCGGTGAGGAACAGTCTTGCTAAGATTTCAGCTCTCCTCCTAACAGTCCAACCATTAAACAGGGCACAGAACTGACAATCAGGGACATCATGGTCTGGGCCTAGGTAAGTGGCGCACCAGGTAAGGAAGTCTCGGTGTGGGATCAGTTTTCCCACAATTGAGACAATTACTGACTCTCAGAAATTGGTAAAAAGCAAGAAAAAGGTTCCCCAATGGGGTACTTGGCTTTAAATGATTACTCCTTCACTTTGACAATGGGCGACCGTTGCACTCGCGTACTGCTTCGGGCTCCACGGCAAGAAAGACTGATGTAATGGTGTCTGCTGCCTCATTTTATAGCCCTGATGTCAGACTTACACTACAGAGCCAAAGCAGGAGGGAAAACCTTTACTCTGGTATTCGGGCCAGCCAAGAGCTACCAAGCAGGGATAACCCACAAGTGATGACTGCAACAGTGAAACACTAAGAACACCCACATTTTCTTACCACTGCATTGATTCCAGTAAAAAGCTCTGTGGGGTAGAAAAATGAATTCCAACAGTAGACAAGGTCTTTCCATCTTGCTCACTGTGGGAAAGTGTATCTGTGGCCCAAACAGGCAAGATCCATCAAAGGCAGCATTGACTGAGAATTTAAAGGGCTCTGCAAAATTACACAATTTCATCCAGACATGTCTCCCAAGGGATATGACTGAACCAGCAACCCGTGAGGAACCTTTCAGCTGCAGAGAAAATTAACCTCGGACTCCTTCAATATAGATAGGGTGGCAAGTTGGAAGAATAAGCTCTCTTCCTTTGCTGACATGGACCCTGGAATAGACAGTTCCTTTATAAACTCCCTCTGTAATCTTGTAGTGTACCAGGTAGTGAAGGGACTGCAAGGCAAAGGTTGGTGAAGCAAACGTGTTTTCCATATTTGGCCAATGCCCTAGACTATTAGGAGGATGGACAGTGGAACTCTGTTCAGCTAGTTCTTTTGATGGCTGCCACAACGACCACATCTACAGGGATTCCCTTACTCCACAACTGCATGTCTTTAGGGGCTCCAAAGATCTTGTCTGGTCGATGGGGGATGGGCTCTACAGTGTCTGGTTCCTTCCAAGCCCACCAGGCGACAAGGTCTATATGGTCACCCGTCGGGGGGGGTGTAGGGTTACAAGACAAATGGGCCAGACCAGAAGGCTTTTAGGAACACAGACTCCTCTTCAGAAGGAGTTTGAAAAGGCCAACCACCTTTCTGGTGCAGAATCGCTAAACTGTCTCCGAAGGCATCCTATGATGGGGACCTTTGAGACCCTTCCCCCTCAATAAAAAGTGGTGTCTAGGGTAAAAAATTCTGGAGGGGAATTTAAGAACCTCCTCGTACACATCATCTTCTAAGGACCTCTTCAGTGTGATGCTCTGGAGAGGTATCGGGGGGGGGGGGGACAAGTCCCAGAGTAGGAACTGCCTAGAAGCTCTTACAGTGAGGCAAGTCTTAGACTGTCCCTGTGGAGTAGGGTGATGAGACTTGGAGCTCAAATCTGATGGAGAAATAGGGACAAGATCAGGGGAGATAGGACAGCCTAGGAAGCTGACAGGAAAAGGCCCACTCCACTATCTCAAAGTCAGAGACCAGGGGAAGTAGAAACAAACCTCACCAGAGCCGAAGCTCTTGGCTCAGCTGATCCTCCACCCCTCCAAGATCTCCTATCTGAGGGTGTCGAGCCAAGCTATCCAGTGTTGAGGCTCCAAGGGGAAGCGACGGCACCAAGAACTTCAGGGTCAGTAATTCCCCCTAGATCAGACACCAGCTCAGACTTGTCCTGCAGAGGGGATCGATGTGAACAGGTGAGGGAAACTATCTGATCTGAAGGTGGTATCTTCAGATCTGACTTTGAATCTTGGTGCTCTCTGATCCAATCAGGTGTGAAGCTGGTTCAACACTCACTGATTCAATGGCAGACTGAGCTGGTAAAACCCCATCTAGATCTGTGGTCCAACGAACTTTATCATCCTGTCCACATCTACCTCAGAAAAACTTCGGGGGGACCTGGTCAAGGAAGAGATGGAGAAAGATAAGACTTTCTAGGAGTCACCTGTAAAAAGGGAAAATCACAGCCTACAAGACACTGGCACTGGACAGAATTGGGGACTCTGGATCAAAGGAGATTTAGAAACTGACTGTGAGATATGACACTAACTTTAGCAGGTGGCTCCGAGATTGGAGCAGATCCTGGAGACCATACAGGAGAGCTTTCCTATGCTCCCTAACCTCCAAAGGTTTCTGCTTTTTGAAGGGGGTTTGAGCCCCTGAAGTAGAGGCTGTAGAAGTGTATAAGCAGTCAAACTGCCCTTAAGGGCCAACTCGCTACGTCTGTCAGTGATGGCTCCTGAATTAAATCCAGCACAGATTTCACACCTTCTAAATGGGAAGAGCCTAAATAATAAACGCACGCTGTGGGTATCAGTATTAGGTATCTTATTGCCCACAGGAATTGCACTTTTTAAACCCAATAGGCTCATCAGCCATACCAAAGCTAAAACAAAAATATATCAATACCCACACAAGTTCTTTTTTTCTGTATTTAGAGAAAAAAAAGTTAGTACCAAAAATTACAAAAACTCCCTCAGAATGAAGGCAAGGAAAGGCCAATATTAGCTTTGGTAACAAAAGTACCTTTAAAAAGGTACAATAAATAGGTTAGAAAACTAACGAAAGGAGTAAAGACAGGAATGGTTCTACAAAAGTGATAGGTTTTTTGAGTAGAAAAATATTCTAATATAACAGACAAAGAGAGAATGCAATTACAACCGAATTGCTGGAGCGACAAATGATATCTGAGGTAATGTAGCAGTCAAGGGCACTACAAGTCTCAGGTCCAAGAATCTAAAAGAAAAGTACAGTTTTGTACCTACCATAAATATAGATGTCCGAGAGGTATGCATCTGCAGTCCTAACATATGGGTTGTCCTGCCTCAGGCAGCCCTTCGGTCGGCCGGATTCCAAAGTCTGGGTCTGGCCTCGGCTGATGTCGCACTTCACCCGACGTCATAGCTGCTGTGAATTGGGTATAAAGGCATCAGCCGACGCCATTTTCCTCAGTGTTTCTTGCCCCAGATGCCAGGTGCCCTCTAGGAAGGCTAAATTTGGATAAATGCAAATGTTTCCAAACAGTAGAGAGCAAACAAAATAAACATGTATATACATATATACAAACAAATACACCATAATAGATTCCCCCAGCTAGCTACAAGATGGGCAAATACCCTAGGAGTACCACAGAGGGAAGGAGGGTGGGTAATCCTGACTGCAGATGCATACCTCTCGGACATCTACATTTATGGTAGGTACAAAACTGTACTATGTCCTTCAAGGATGCATCTGCAGTCCTAACATATGGGTAGAATACCATAGCCAAACTGGGGGAGGAGGCACTTAGATGATTATGGTGTAGTTAAGATCCCTTGCAAAACAGCAGTTGCAAAACCTGCTCGGGATCTGGAGTATAAAGGTAGATTATAATGTTTGGCAAATGTATGCACAGAGCTCCAAGTAGCAGCTTCTAAAATGTCTTTGGTAGCCACTCCTCGTAAGAAAGCTGTAGTAGTGGCTGTAGCCCTTGTGGAGTGAGGTCTGATGTTTTCTGGAGTTGTCTTTCCATGAAAAGAGTAACAAAATCTAATGCAATTTCCTATCCATTTTGAGATTGTCTGTTTTGAAATTGCTTTTCCTTCCATTCCTGTTGCATATGCTACCAGAAGCTGGTCAGTTTTCCTATTGTTCTTGGTTCTGTCCAGATAGTAGCGCAATTGCCTGTGCACATCCAAGGTATGTAGTAGTCTTTCCCCTGTTCTGTGGGTTGGGGAAGAATGTTGGTAGGTGGATTGCTTGGTTCAATGATACCCTGGAGACCACTTTTGGCATAAAAAGTAGGGTTAGTTCTCAAGGACACTCTATCCTGATGGAAGATAAGGAAGGGCTGTACTGCCATTAATGCCTGTAATTCAGAAACCCTTCTTGCTGAAGTGATTGCAAGCAGGAAAGCAGTTTTCCAAGATAAGAACTGTAATTCTGCTGTTGCTGCTGGCTCGAAAGGGGGAAGTGTTAACTTTTCCAGCACAAAGTTAAGGTCCCATGTAGGCAAAGGTGGCTTCCTTGGAGGCTTTACATTTTTAATTCCTCTCAGAAACTGCCTGAGTAGAGGATGAGAGAAGACCGGAGGATCCATGTTGTATTCTGCTGAAATTGCTGATGCATGAATCTTAATGGAGGAGTAAGACAGGCCATTGTGGAAAAGTTCTGCTAAATATTCCAGAATGTTAGCTATGTTTGCTAAAGATACATTTTCTCCTTTTGCTGCACTCCAAATGAGGTATCTTTTCCATTTGGCTGAATAAGTCTTCCTTGTGGAGGGTCTGCGAGAATCCAGGATAATGTCTTTAACCCTCTGGGATAAACCTGGGTTATTTTGTTTTATGTAATATTCCAAGCAGCTAGCTGCAGTGTTTTCAAGTTTGGATGTAGGATCTTGAAGTTGTTCTGTGTTAGCAGTAAAGGAACTAGAGGTAGAGGCCATGCGTGTGTCCGAGACATACTCCTCAGTAGCGGGTACCAATGCTGCCTCGGCCAGTCTGGAGCTATCAGGATGATCCTTGGGTGATAATCTTTGATCTTCAGTAGCACTTTGTGCATCAAAGGAAGAGGTGGGAATGCATATGCTGTCAGGTTTTCCCAACTGAAGGAGAGGGAGTCCACCTTCCATGCAAGTGGGTTGTATGTCCTTGTGCAGAATTTCCTCAGTTGGTGGTTGTGTGGGGATGCGAACAGGTCTATTTCTGGTAGTCCCCATTTCTTTGTAATGGATTTGAAGATGTCTGGATGCAGCATCCATTTGTGGGCATCCGTGGTAGTTCTGCTTAAGGTGTCTGCTAGTATATTTTCTTTTCCTGGCACAAATATGGCCTGGAGCTGAATGTTGAGGTTCAGGGCCACATTCCACAGGTCCAATGCCATCTGGCATAGAGGATATGAGTGTGTGCCTCCTTGTTTGTTGATGTACCACATGACTGTGGTGTTGTCCGTCCTTATCAGCAAATGACCCTGTTGAAGAAACGGTCTGAATGTCTGAATTGCCTGTTTCACTGCCAGCATCTCTTTGATTTGTGTAGGTTCAGCTGGTCTTGTGTCCATAGGCCTTGTATACACTTGTCCACCATGTGTGCCCCCCAGCCTTGGTCTGAGGCGTCCGTGGTGATAGTCTGGCTTGGATGAGGTTTGTGGAAAGGCAGTCCTCTGTTCAACTGACAGGCCTGAGCCCACCACAGGAATTCTTGCTTCAGGCATGGAATTATTGGAATCTGGGCTTCTAGACTGTGCTTGTGTTGAGACCATATATTCCTTAGGTACCATTGCAACTTCCTCATATGCAGCCTGGCATATGGAATCAATATTATGCAGGATGCCATGTAACCCAGGGCTTGCAGGACTTTCCTTGCTGTAAGCTGGTTCTGTGTTGTTAATGCCATGAAATAGAGTGGTAGTTGCTTTTGCTTTTCTGCTGTGAGAAATGCCATCTGATTTGAAGTGTCCAGTTCTGCACCCAAGAATGTTATCCTTTGGGATGGTACCAGCCTTGACTTTTTCATGCTGACTGTGTATCCCAGGCCTTGCAGTAGTTGTATAACCTTTTCCAAATCTTGTGTTAATTTGGTCTTGTTGTCCGCTTGTATTAGGCAGTCGTCCAGGTATGGATAAATCTGAATTCCCTGAAGCCTGCAATGAGCAATTACTGATGCCAGGCATTTCGTGAATACTCTGGGCGCAGTAGATAAGCCAAAGGGCAATGCTGAGAATTGATAATGCTCTGATCCTGCAAGAAATCTGAGGTATCTTCTGCAATCTGGTCGTACAGGGACGTGCAGGTATGCCTCCTTGAGATCTAGAGTCACCAGCCAAGACTCCTTGCCCAGCATGGGAAGAAGTTGCTGTAGGGTCAGCATTTTGAATTTTGGAACAATGAGATATGTGTTCAGAGCAGACAGGTCGAGAACAGGCCTCCATTGGTTTTCTTTCCTTGGTACCAGGAAAAGTCTGGAGTAAAATCCTTGTCCTTGTTCCAAAGGTGGTACCTTTTCTATAGCTCTCATCCTTAGTAAGTGGTTGATTTGTCCTAGAGCGTTTGTTTTTTGGTTTGGTGGTAGGTCTGGCATTCCTCTCTTTTTTGGTAGAGTGTGGAAGTGAAACCTGTAGCCTTTGTCTATGGTCTGTAAAATCCACTTGTCTCCTGTAATGTAATGCCAGTTTACGGAAAATAAGGCTAGCTTTCCGCCTAAGGGTGCTTCCAGTTGTTCCCTGGTAGGCGGTATCAGAGTCAAGTCATTGTGTCTGTCCTGTGGAAGTGGTAGTAGCTGGATCTGTGGCAGTACTTCTCTGGTTGTTAGGCTGCCACTGACGTCCCCTGTAGGCACCTCTGGATTGACCTCTGCCTCTTGGGCGCCTATTTCTGCCTCTCTGTGCTCTGGAGGTGTCTGGAAAGGACCAATTCTTCGAAGGTCAATTTCTACTAAACCTCGGAGGCTGGACCTGTAAGAAATCCTTGACTGTTTGGACAGATTTTGCTTTTTCTTCCACCTTCTTTAGCACTTGCTGTGCAGGGGAGCCAAACAAACTTTGTTTCTCCATGGGAGCATCTAGGAGCTTTGACTTTACATGGTCTGGTAAGGATTGCTCTTTTAACCATGCATGCCTTCTGATCACTGTTCCAGTCATAGCTGATCTAAAGGAAGCCTCCAGTGCATCAGTCGCATTTTAAGGAATGATTACTGACCTGCTGAGTGTTATGTACCAAATCCTGAAGGGACTTACGGTCTATAGGTTCAGGAGAGGACAGTTTTTTATTTAGCTGATCTAACAAAAATTCCTGATACTGAATCATGTGGAATTGACAGTTTAAGGCCCTAGCCGAAAGAGTAGCAGAAGTATAAACTTTTTTACCCCATCTCTCTAATGCTCTAGATTCTCTTTCAGAGGGGAGAGGGTTTTTGGCAGAGGCAGCTGCTACAGCTTTGGGGCCCTGTGAAATGGTTTCAGGATCTGCAATAGGAGCCTTATACAAGTGAAAGTGTGTGTCCGGGACCCTGTAATATCTGTCGGGCTTAGCAGGGGCCGGTGGAAGAGAGTCAGGGGCAGTACAGGCATCATTGAATGCATCATCCACAACTGTTAGTACTGGAGGAATGGCTAAAGGCCTATGCTGTGGTAAATGTAAAAAGGTCCTTAGCCTTTTCCTTGTATCAGAAAAATCCTGGCCCTGCCATTGAAATTGCTCTCTCATAGCATGTAAGGTTTCCCCAAAAGAAAATTCCTCAGGAGGAGAGGCAGAAGGAATGGTCTTCTGCATCAGAATCCTCATATGGAGAATAAGGGCCTTCTGGAGGATTTGAGTTTTCTGAATCATCTGAGGAATAGTCTGTAGAAACTGGATCGGGGGGCCCTGCTCTAGGCCTCTTCTCTGGAGGGGGTTGAGAGGCCCTGTCTGGGTGAGGTTGGGATCCCCTGATCAAAGAAATGAGATCCTCAGCCAGGCTGAGCATTTGGGAACTAGAGGTAGGCCTGTGTGAGGGAGGTTTAGCAGGCAAGGCCTTAGAAGATTTAGCTGCTTTAGCCCTGGAAAAAGCCTTGATAGACATAGATGCAGGGGGCCTAGCAGCTCCACGTGCAGGAGTAGATATGTCTAAAGGAATAGTATCTGATAAATCCTGGGTGCCTGCTACAGCAGGGGAAATTTCAGTAGCAGATTCAGCCATGCTGAGTGAGGCCTCGGCTGTCAGAGGTATGCTTTCGGCCGAAGGAAGAACTGAGGACTCTGTTTCAGCCGAAACAGAGACACTCGCGGTTGGCTTAACCGTGGTTTCGGCCGAAACCGCGGACCGCGAGTGTCGGTCCTTATCCTTACGCTTTTTAGCTAATTGTGAAGTCGGAGTCTCCGACGGCATTTTGTAAGCAAAAGCGGGACCAAAAAACTCCTCCGCAAACTCCGACCGACGTCTAAGTGTCCGTCGGTTGAAGGAAGCACAGGCTAGACAAGCTGATACGTCGTGGTCTGGGCCTAAGCAAGGAAGGCAGTAAGAGTGGAAATCCTTATGAGGTATTTGTTTCCCACAAGTTAAACAATTATTTACTTTTTCTGACATCGGCTGAGGCAAGAAAGAGTCCCCAACGGGGTACTTAGCTTTTTAGAAGTCTTCGGTAGTAGAAATCTCTGGATCTGACCGACCGGCACTTGCGAACAGCTTCTGCTTCGGGCACCGTGCGGCAAGAAAGACTGAGGAAAATGGCGTCGGCTGATGCCTTTATACCCAATTCACAGCAGCTATGACGTCGGGTGAAGTGCGACATCAGCCGAGGCCAGACCCAGACTTTGGAATCCGGCCGACCGAAGGGCTGCCTGAGGCAGGACAACCCATATGTTAGGACTGCAGATGCATCCTTGAAGGACATCAGCAAAGTCAGACCGAATAACCACTTGGGGAAGGAATGAAAAAGTACAGTTGTGTACACCTACCATAAATGTAGATGTTCGAGTGTCTTCATTGTTTGCAGTCATGACTGTAGGGTTCTCCCCTGCCGGCAGGCAGTCCTCGGTCGGCCAGAATCCCAAAGTCTGGGTCGGGCATCGGCTGTTCAACCATGCTCCCTGATGTCAGAGCGCCAGGAGTACAAAGCCGACAGCCGACGCCATGTTCTCCAGTGTTTCTTGCCCCAGATGTCAGGAGTCCCAAAATGAGAAAGGTCCCATATCCTTTGCAAATACACCTCAGAAGAATGGTGAAAAAAGGAACCACACAAAAGTAAAAATAAGAGGGGACAGGAGGGAGGGAAACCCAGACTGCAACAGTGAAGACACTAACATCTACATTTATGGTAGGTGTACACAACTGTACTATGTTCATCGTGTTTCACTGTTGCAGTCATGACTGTAGGGTAGAATCCCAAAGCAGAATGAAAGGGAGGTGGTCAAAGTAGAAGGGGCGGCTAAAAGGCCCTGCAAGACTGCAGAAACAAAGCATGCCCTGGACTTAGAGTAGAGAGGTAGATTGTAGTGCTTTGAAAAAGTATGCACTGAACTCCAAGTTGCAACTTCCAAAATATCTTTGGTAGGAACTCCCCTGAGGAAGGCAGCAGAAGTGGCAGCAGCTCTGGTGGAATGAGTCCGTTTACTCCCTGGGATTTGCTTTCCATGGTGTGAATAACAAAATCTGATTCCATGAGCAATCCATTTAGAAATGGCTTTACCTTGGGATCTTGAAGCATAAGAAACAATTGCTCTGATTTTCTGATGTCCTTGGTTCTGTCCAGGTAAAAACGTAGTTGTCTGTGTACATCCAAGGAATGTAAGATCCTTTTCCCCTTTATTTTGAAGAGTGGGGAAAAAAGTTAAGTGGATAGTTTGATTTAAAGCCACTTTGGAAACCACCTTAGGCATGAATGTACGATTTGTCCTCAAAGACACCCTGTATTGATGAAAAATAATATAAGGTTCCACAGCCATAAGAGCTTGCAACTCAAACTCTCCTGGCAGAGGTCAGGGCTAACAGGATGGCTGTTTTACAAGATAAAAACTTGATGTTAAAAGAAGCAGCAGGCTCAAAAAAAGGTAAGGTGAGCTTTTCCAAAACATAGTTGAGATCCCAAGCAGGAATGGAAGGAGATCTAGGAGGACTTAACTCCTCTGAGAAACTGTCTGAGCTGGTGGGAAAAGATTGGAGGGTCTGTATTATAATGAGCGGAAATAGCAGAGGCATGTATCTTAATGGAAGAGAGAGAGAGACCCTTATGTAAGAGATTTGTCAGGTAAAGTAAAATCAAAGGAATGTTCGGAAGAAGAGGATCAGAATCCCGAGCCTGCATCCAGGAACAAAATCTTTTCCATTTCCCTGGATAAGATTTTCTAGTGCTAGGACATCTGGCTTCTAAAATGACATCCATAACCTGCTTGGGTAGGAGAGAAGGAATCAAAGGCCCTGGATTAACCAGGCTGCCAGGCTGAGAGTGCTGACATGGGAGTGTAGAACCTGACCCTGATGTTGGGACAGAAGGTTCGGGAATCGGTGGTAAGACCCAAGGGGGCTCCAGACATAGGTTTTTCAGAGTGGGGTACCACAACTGTCGAGGCCAATTTGGGGCCAACAAGATTATCATCTTGGGCTTGTCCTGTTTGATCTTTAATAATACCAGAGGAAGAGGAGGAAAAGGCGGAAAGGCATATCCCGAGAGGTTTCTCCAACTGAATGATAGTGCATCCACTTTCCAAGCTTATTCGTGGACAGCCCTGGTGCAAAAATTCTGTAGTTGATGATTGAGATGGGATGCAAAGAGGTCTATGTGAGGACATCCCCAGACTGCTATTATCATCCTGAATATTTCAATGTCCAGCATCCATTCGTGTGGATCCGAACGGTTTCTGCTCAGACTGTCTGCCGGGAAGTTTTGCTTCCCTGGTAGAAACTGAGCTTGAAGGTCCAGATTGCAAGCTAGAGCTGTGTTCCATAGATCCATGGCTAGTCTGCAAAGGGGGTAGGAATGAGATCCCCCTTGCTTGTTTATGTACCACATAACTGTGGTGTTGTCTGTCCGTATCAGTAGTTGTCCTGGTTGCAGAAGGTTCCTGAAGGCCATTAGAGCTTTCTGAACGGCTAACATTTCCTTTAAATTGATATGCAGGTGCTTCTGATCCTTTGTCCAAAGGCCCTGCAGACATTTGCCCTGAAAATGGGCTCCCCATGCATAATCCGAGGCGTCCGTGGTTAGAATCTGAGTGGCAGGAGGCAGACAGAAGGGTTTCCCTTTGTTTAGAGTATATGCCTTGGACCACCAAAGGAATTCCTTTTGAAGACAAGGCAGGACGGAGATCAGTATGTCCTAAACTGTGGCAATGCTGAGACCATATACTTTTTAGGTACCACTGTATTTTCCTCATGTGTAGTCTTGCATATGGTACGAGAAGGATGCAGGAGGCCATGTAACCCAAAGCCTGCAGGAATCTCCTTGCAGATAGCAGAGTTAAAGTTGCCAAGGTTTTGAAAGTTGAAGCCAGCAGAAACTGTTTTTCATATGTTAGAAATGCCATCTGGGTTGTTATGTTTAAAGAAGCGCCCAGAAAAATTATCTGTTGAGAGGGTGTCAAATTTGACTTTTTTATGTTTACAGTGAATCCCAGGAACTTGAGGAGATCCTGAACAAACCGTAGATGCTGGAGTAAGACCTCCTTGCTGTCTGCCTGAATAAGACAGTCGTCCAGATAAGGGTAAATTTGAATTCCCTTGAGTGTGCAGTAAGCTACTACTGGAGCCAGGCATTTGGTGAAGACCCTGGGCGCAGTAGACAATCCACAGGGCAGCGCAGAGAATTGAAAGTGCCTCGATCCGGCCTTGAACCGGAGGTATTTTCTGCGTTCCTGCCTGATGGGAATGTGTAAATATGCCTCCTTTAAATCCAAAGTTACCATCCATGCATTCTTGGACAGCATTGGAAGTAGCTGCTGTAAAGTAAGCATCTTGAATTTTGGAATCTCTAGAAAGGTGTTCAAGACTGACAGATCCAGAATGGGTCTCCATGAGTTTTGCTTCCTGGGGACTAGAAAGAGCCTTGAGTAAAAACCTTGTCCCATCTCTGAAAGTGGAACTAGTTCTATGGCTTTCATAGCCAAAAGAGCTTCCACCTGGTTTAAGGCCTCTGTCCATTGATGTTTTGGAAGGTCTGGCCATCCACTTGGCCTTGGCAGGGTATGAAAATGGAATTTGTAACCTCTTGAAACCAAATCCAGAACCCACTTGTCTTGGGTTATACGAGTCCAATTTCGATGAAGGGAAAGTTTTCCTCAGAGAGGGGCTTCCAGGCAAGAAGTTCCTGCAGCCCAACAAAGGGAGTCATTGAGTTCGTTTCCTATGAGTTTGTGACCTGTCCTCTCCTCCCCTAGAGGTGGAAGCAGTCCACTGCCTTGGTCTATAAGAAGCTTGTGTTCGAGGCCTTCCTCGGGAGCGTCTATATCTACCCCTCTGAGGCCTGTCTGAATTGGGAAAGGACCAATTTTTTTGTAGGCCAATTCCTACTAAATCTGGGTGGCTGTACTTGTAGGAAATCTTTAACTGTTTGCACGGATTTCGCCTTGTCCTCCATCTTTTTAATCACCTCTTCAGCTTTTGATCCAAACAAAACATTATGCTGAACAGGAGCATCCAATAATTTAGCTTTTACTTGTTCTGGCAAATTTTGTTCCTTTAACCATGCATGCCTTCTAATAACAGTGCCAGAGGCAGCAGCTCTACAAGAAGCCTCCAAGGCACCAAATCCACAGTGTAAACCATGCTTCCCAACTTGTTCAGTGGCATGCATTAAGTCATGTGATTCCTTATCTGCACAGGCAGAAATGGAAGTAAGCTTTTGTTTTAAAACAGACAAGAGAAATTGTTGGTATTTCAGCATATGAAACTGACGGTTTAAAGCCCTAATAGATAAAGTAGCAGAAGTGTACACTTTTTTGCCCCATCTTTCTAAAGATCTAGAATCCTTCTCAGTGGGAATGGGGTTTTTAGCAGAAGCGGCCTTAACTCCCTTAGGACCCTGAGAAATGGTTTCAGAGTCAGCAGTAGGGTTCTCGTATAAAAACTGGTGGGAATCAGGAACCCTGTAATATCTACCAGGCTTAGCAGGAGAAGAGAGTCAGGGGTTAAGTTAGCCTCCGAAAAAGCATCATCCACAATATCCAAAACAGGAGGAATAGCCAGGGGTCTATGTTGGGGAAGAAGAAAAAAATCCCTTAGTCTTTTCTTAGATTCCGAATACTCCTGTCCTTCCCAGTGGAAATGTTCCCTCATTTCATGCAAAGTTTCCCCAAAAGACAAATCCTCAGGGGGAGAAGTTGAAGGAATGGATTCCTCAGCATCAGAATCCTCATAGGTAGGGAAAGAATATTCCTGGTCAGAAGAAACTGAAGAAAGAGAAGCCTGATCAGAGGAATCATAATAAACTTCCTGCCTTGGCCTTTTATCTGGAGGGGGATGTGAACCCCTAATCATAGTAAGTAAATCCTCCGCCATCTTAAGTAACTGTTTCTGTGACTTGGGAGCCGGTTCAGAAGAGGCCTGTGTTGCAGTCTGATTTGGAAGGAGTCTTTGCCTTTGTCTTTGGCTTTGCCTTTATTAGAAGCTGAGTAGGCCTGAAAACCCCTTCGGAAGCCGGTACCTGCACAGCAGCTCCGGACCCATCCGAAGGAGCATTGTCCGAAGGTCCTGCAATAGAAATATTCAAGGGCCTAGTTGGCTCCTCGTGGGAGTCAGTTTCGGCCATCGGTTCCGAAATGGCCGACGACAGGGGCTGCAAAAGCTCCTCACTGATGACAGCCGAACCTGAAGCTGGCTCCGCTTGTGCGATATAGTCAGATTTGGACCTCGGAGGCCTGTCTTTGTCCTTGCGTCGTTTGTGAACTCCGGTAGCCGGAACCGTATCAGATGACATTTTGTAGTTAAAACGCCTACTGAAGTAATGAAATGCAAAATCGTACCTTTGTTTAATTGTACGTTGATTGAATCTAGCACAAAACCGACAACTAGCTACGTCGTGGTCAGGGCCTAAGCAAGGAATACTGTAAGAATGAAAATCCTTATGAGGTATTTGCTTCCCACATGAAATACAATTATTAACTTTTTCTGACATCGGACTGGAGCAAGAAAAAGTTTCCCCAATGGGGTACTTAGCTTTGAGTGGAGAAGAAAGTCTTCGGACTGAAGTTTTTCAGAAAAAATTGTCAGGAGTCAGCCGACCGGCACTTGCGAACTGCTATCACTGCACGGCAAGAAAGACTGGAGAACATGGCGTCGGCTGTCGGCTTTGTACTCCTGGTGCTCTGACGTCAGGGAGCATGGTTGAACAGCCGACGCCGGACCCAGACTTTGGGATTCTGGTCGACCGAGGACTGCCTGCCAGCAGGGGAGAACCCTACAGTCATGACTGCAACAGTGAAACACGATGAACATCATCAGATAGAGAGACTTAAAACTGACAGAAGGAAGTTCTAAACTAAACGTATTTTATGTAGGAACATGCAACATTTACAACTATGTTTATGAAGTAAACCTAGATGATTTCAGGATTCTTTTAATGAAATGTGAACACTGCTTTTGCTTCAAGGATCAGATTATATACAGTTAATCAGACTTTGATGTAATAAATATTCATAAAGTGCACAAAAACTCTAGTAGTAGTGAGGTGTTACAGAAACAGTGATACAAATGAAAAATTGTCCAGATAGCAAAGTTTTAGGTTTGCTTTTTCACAAACTTACATAATTTAAATAAAATAAGGCAAATTGCCAATGCATATTTAACATCTATAACAGAGTTCAATAGGGAATTAGTAAATAACCATATCACTTGCTGCACAAGTTCCTGATATTTATAGAAACTAACATCCCTCCCATCACAAAAAGGATGGGATTGTCTCTCCACTTATTTCTTACATGCATGCTATCCCTACAAATACAGTCAGAAGTGGAATATATGCCCCCTTGTCAACAAGAAGCAAAGGACCCAAGGACAACAGCAGGCACCCCGTGCTAATGGGAACCTTTACAACCTTCTTGTCTCTTCTACTTCCAGATTAAAGTTAGCCAATGCCAAACTATGAACTTGTTTGACCTTACACCTTTAACCTCCCCCAGACTACAATACAACTACTTTCTTTACAAGTCAATAACCCAGCTAGCTCAGTCAGTACAGCAGGAGACATTAAATCACATGGTCATAGGTTTGACTCCAACATTAGGCAAATCCCTTTGTTAATCCCTAGTGGCCTAATGGACAATGCAGTGGCTTACTAAGCTAGGGACTGTGGGTTCAAGTCCCATCTGCAGCGATGATCACTGGGGCTTGGGACTGGCATAATGATTGGGGTGTTTAAAATCACACATGGTACGGGACTTTATTCTCACCTTTGGTCATTCTGGTTATTGGCTAGGCACACAACAGCCCAGATAATAGATGTGCTTCTGTAACCATCTATAACCTCCACTTTCTGAATACAGAAATCCATTTCAGTCTTTTGTCATTTTTCCATATTTCTTATGAAAAAACAAAATCAAGGTGGTTAAAATAAAAAGAAATGTATAATACAATCTGCATGTAACACTATCTGAAATGAGCCTTATTTTACAATATGCCAGTACAATGCCACCCAAACAGCTTTTCCAGCAAGTCTGAAATGTTTACACTACTCCAAGCTCCCCAGTACTGGGTTCTCTAAACTTAATTACTTGTACTGTAAAAGCGATATTCAAACATGGCCAATTATCTCAGGTGCAAATCTATTTCATGTTCAGTTTACATCTGCAACAAAAATTCAGTCATAAGTAGATACAGAAAGAGTATCAACTGAAAGTGCTAAAAAATGTGAAAGTTATACAGATAGTGGTAGAGCAATATCCAACACCCACACAAGTATAGTTGTGCTAAACTTAGCACAACAGATTATCTGAATAAAGTACTACTGCTGCTGTACCCCAAGCTAAGAAGAATCTGCAAAAATGAGGGAGTCATCCAAGAAAAAATATGAATACCCTGCAGTTGACTAGTGCAAGCACTCTTGGAAATGTAGATAAACCAAATAAGTGTACACGAGAACCACAGAAAAATACAAGCATCAAAAATCTTAATGCGAAGGTATAGAAAATGTATAGGACAGATCTTGCTTTCTTTCTTTGGCACCAAAAAAAATTGAATAAAAAAAAACTTTCCCTCTTAGGTCGGGGGGGACAGGTTCAATGACCCACTGAGACAGCATCTGATCTAGTATTGGAGGGAAACGACAAGTCTAAGTGATTGGATGTGGTGGGATCCCTTGAAAAGGAGGAATGGAATTTAGATTCAGCTGCCAACTGTAACTTGGTTGAATAATTCTCAGTAACTAACAGTCTGAGGTTATGGGATGCCAAAGAGGAGTGAAAGCCTAGATGTTAAGCTAGCCTTACAGGATTGCCAGGGCGGGAGAGGGAAAAATTTGGTGACATTTTTGGAAGGTTAATAAAAAAACTGGTTAACCCCCAGAACTTCAGCTTAGACCAAATCTAGTACAGACCTCAGCAAACTTTATCCAGAAGAGCATTCAAAATTTCAGGTCGACATCTGGCAAATTCTGAGATTTTATTCAGACAATCTTCTCATTACATACCCTGTGGCAACTGCTGCGGATACCCCATCTGCAATGCCAAAAGAACATTTTTAAAGAATGTTCAGTAACCAGAGACACAAAATAGAATAGGACTTAAGATGCTAAAACTTCTGATGAAGGAAAGTCAGCAATTACATTTTTTGTACCAGAGGAAGATAGCAGAAAATTAGACATGCAAATCTGACAATGTACTACTCTGAAGGCCAAGGTGGAAGAACACAGTTTCTTCCAAAAGGAGTAAAATGAACAGGACCTGGCATTAAAGGAATGAAACCTTTAAAATATCCTCTGCATTGCCAGTCCTCAAAGTTTAGTGATCTGTTTTCTTTCTTAGAGACACCCAGAAAGAGTGCCTTAAGGATGGCCCCTTCCACACAGATGCAGCTCTCCAGAATTACTAAGCAGAGAAACACTTTTCAGTCCATTTCCCAGATGCTAGTTGTGTGGTTCTCACTTTCCTGAAAAGTACAGCCAGAGAGGATGTGACTGCCTCCTGATCCTCAGTGGCTTTCAAAGGAGCTACAGCACAAGACAAAGAAAGAGAACACTGGTCCAAGAAATAGCCAACAGCCACACTGGAGTTACCCATCAATACCGGAAACAAAGAGGAAGACAAGAGTGAATGACAAGGCCTCCAAAAACTTAATGCAGCTCAAGGAGGGATCATTAGATTAACAAAGACCCAGGCCCATGCACTTGCCACAAGTGTCTCATAAGTGATTAGCAAAGCATAGGACAGTCTGTGGTACTTCCCAGGTGAAAAACAAACAGATTAGCTCCACCCCCTCGCAATACTTGTGCAAAAGCAGCACATGCTCCCTAACATGTTCCAGGTTTCAGCATGCAAAAGTATCACCAACATATCACTTCAGCTGGTGACATACCCCCTCACAAAACTGTCCTGCAACCCCGCTGAGCTTCCATTCCCTGGTCCAACACCACCAAGGTCTCTACATCTAGGCATGCATCCCCTCCAAAATCCAAGATATGTAAACTAACAATGCTGCATCACTCCCCCTTTCCCTCTGTCAATCCCAACAGAAGCTAGGATCATTAATCGAATTAATATTAGTAGGGCCACGGGCAGAGCTATATCCCTCTTCATCAGAGCTGTCTAATCAACAGCCAGCTAGTGTTAAACCTTAAATAAAGGCAGTTCCAGTCAGAGGGAACGGAGACTGATCTACTCAAACTACCGAGACAAGGGCATTCTCCATCCCAGAAGCTTGAGGTAGGGCAGAAGCAACCTATATAGCTTCCATAAGTGGATTACTGTGGTCGGCTCTCAACATGGACAGTAAGCAGCCACCACAATGCCTGGGGTATAAACAAGCTCAAACAGGTGTGGGTGGGGCATGGCAGGCAGGTAGGAAAACAAAACAAAAAATGCCAAACAAGACAACCTTGACAAAAAGGACTTTTATAAACTAAGTACAACAGTATATCTGTAACATTACATATGAGTAGTCACTGTACAAATACTAACATTTGGAGTTTCGCCTACCGTACAAGTCATTTCAAGTCAGAAATTTCTCCAACTGCTCCTCAGTCCTCAAGGTTAAAGCTGCTCATGCCTAAACTCCCTTTGCATACCTAAACAGTCAAAGTTAATTTAGTTGTAATAAAATGTATCATACAAAAGAAAGCTAGACACTCTTCAGGGATATATAGATTTAAAACAGTAACATTAAAACTGTACTACACATTTTTACATGCAACAGACTATGAAAGCTTGCATATCAAGTGGTACCCCTTTCTAGAAGTGATCTTCCCATAGTGAAGAACTGAAGTCAAGCAAGAAGGGGACAGGAATGAGTGTGGCCTCATCTCTTTCAAGAAGATGGAGAAAAAGGGTGTAGACTCCTGCAAAAATATGCAATGGTACAATTTCAGTGATGCAAAACAGGGAAACCACCATGTGTGTTGGAGAATAAGAGGCAGACTTCAACATCTCTTGTGAAAGTGAGAGAACACAGCATATCGCTTGCCTCCTTCATTTGCCTTACAAATCACTGGCAGAGGAATAGGGCTCAAGGTAAAATCCAAACCACCGGATGGGTAAACAAAAGTTGTGCACTTACCATAGTGCTAGATCATGTTGCATGTGTGTCTTTCCTCAACGCAAAGAGTTACCAGATCCGGCCCAGATCAGACTTTGGCTACTTCTAAAACGTTGGATGCCAGGCTTAGGCTCTTCCCCTTATACACAACTCTCCCTCCAATACCAAATTATCTCACATCAAAGATTGCACATTCCCTACAGCAAAAAGCAATTAACCTTTTCTTTAAAGGAGAAATGTCAAATGAGGAAGTCAACTCCTGAACTACAGTACACTGAAGTGCACATAACCAAGCTGTCAATCAGTGCAGTCACTTAAGAAACAACGCAATAGGATAACAGGAAAGAAGGGAGGGAAGTTGATGAAGGATGAAAGCAGACATGGATTCATCATTATGGTAAGTAGATAGCTAATATCAAATGTTCACTTCCTCAGCGAATGGTAGGAAGTCCCCAGGTACCATAAATCTTGGGAGTCCTCAAAAAGGACATTCCGAAGAACTGACCCAAAGGAAGCTATGGACCTGGACTACAAACAGAATTTATGAGATAAAGGAATGCATATTAAACCAAGTGGCTATAGAACAAGCGCCATAGATTAGCACTTTTTGAGAAAAAGGCAGTCCAAACAGTAAATTACCTAGTAAAATGAGCCTTAGGCATTTCAGGTAAGGACAAGCTCTTCTACAGAAAAGGGTAGCCAATATGAAAGGGTTACACTGAACAACGCTTTATCCAATTTTTCCTGAGAAAAAGAACACAAATGGCTGGGCAGTCGTCCTGGTTCTCTTATCAAGATGCATGCCCAGATGATGTAGTATGTATTCCTCGAATAGTAAAAATGGGGAAAGAAAACAGGCAGGTTTGACAGACTGGCTGAGAAAATTCAGAAGCCACCTTAAGGAGAAAGAACTGATTTGTTCTCAGTCACTATCCTTGTGAAGGCTAAATATGGGTCTTTCAAAGAAAGGGCACGAAGTTCCAACAATCTCCATGTGGAAGAGTTTGTCACTAGAAAGTTTCTAGGAAAGGTATGTGGGTTCAAAGGGCAGGTGGGTCTTCTAAAAGCCCACAGAAGAATGTTAATATCCCATGGAGCAACTGAATCGAAGGGGAGGGCATAGCAGGGCAGTGCCCCTTAAAACCTTAGACAGTTTAAGGACAACTGATCTTCTACAATGTGAAAACTGGAAACTCCTGCTAGCTGACCTTTGATGAACCACTCTGATAAAGGATTGCCAAAATGTCCGAAACAGCAGACATGTGAGCTGAAAATACCTAGGTTTCTGCTAGAAGCTCGAATAAAGAATACTTTCTATTAACTTTTGTAATTCTTCCTGGTCAAGAGTTCTATAGAGAGGTCAAGATGTGCATTACCTTGGATGAAAGCTGGACTTTCTAAACATCAGAACTGGAGATGCCATGCAGTCAACTTGGGGGCTTAAAAGTCCAGCTGAAGCTTCCGGAAATGGCAAGAAAGATCTGGAAGAGGGTCCAGCACCCAAGGTGACTGGATTAGAGACTACCAGAAGAAGGGACAGCACACCTGTAGAAGCCAAACGGGAGCAATGGAGGATTAATGTGGCCTTGCTCCACTCTTTCGGCAGAAACTTTTGGATGAGAGGAGTTTGAGAATAAGGAATAAAGGAGACCTGGGTTGGGGGCAGTGTGGACAGGAGCTTGTTACTCGGGGGCTCCCCCTCTTGAAGGATTAAGGAAAGTACTTGCTGCATTTGGCGTTTCTCCTCCTCCATAGACAAGGACCTGGAAAAAGATTTGGATACTTCCTTAGTCAAATCCCCTTGAAAACACATTAAGTGAAACAGGTAACTCAGCACCCAACAGCAAAGGCTGTTGATGCATAAATTTAAAACTTGTCCAGCACCCTGAACTCCCTTGTTAAGATTGACAGTGAACTCCTCAGCAAGTTCCTTCTTGCTGGGCACCACCACCATATAACCCACAACAGTGCCTTTACTTAAGAAAACAGTCTTTGGGGACAAATTGTGCTGGGTTTCCCAGAATAGGTTCCATTATATCCAGTTCCTTCTATACCCCTCTCAAAACCAGATCCACTAATTCATCTGCAAATGGGACCGCCCAAGACGTAAAGACAAGCTCCAAGGGGGCGTTTGTGGACTACACTCCCTTTCTGCCCAAGAGGCTCAAGTGTCATAGCAGACATCCACAAAGGGGATCTTGGGGACCCCTCTCCTCACTGAAATCCATATACTTTAAGAGACTCTTGTGGAGAGTCTACATGCTACTTGCACAAAGGCTTCCAGTACCCCCTCTATAGGGATTGTCAGGAAAAAACTGAAGCAGATGGCAAGTCCACACCATGGACCACCTCCAGACTTTGGGGGGGCTGGCTGCACTGATGGAACAAAACATGACTGGCAAGGACCTCAAGAGCCCCATGGGGGCAAGGGTGGATCCAAGGAAGGAAAGCCTGCTCTCTGGACTGAAAAAGCACCCTCTCAAAAGCCAAAGCCACCACTGTAGGATTCAAGCGTCAACACAAGCTGACCTCAAGAACCCACATGACCACTATGAAGTGCCAAGGTAAAGGAACAGCTCTGGAAGCTTTGAGGTTTACCTCAACCCTACTGCACTGGTGCCAATACCTCAGCTCAGAAACCCATCAAAATCCAAAGCATGCGAGTCAGAGTCAACATCAACAAGGACCAAACCTTTAGATCCAACATAGGCAAACCCTGGGAATCACTCTGATCCAAATGCCCTGAGACTCTTGGTCAGATCGGGGAAAGGGGCTACAATCATACTCGAAGAGATGAGCCTCGGGAATTTGAAAGGGGTTGCAGCTGGGATAACCCATCTGGATCTGGGTCCCTGGGAACTTCAGTATACGCACACTTCTGAGAAGCACACAGAGGACTGCAATGACTTCAAGGAAGACACTGATGGATGTAGAAAAAGAAAACCAAGCCTAAGGCTCACAAGCTCCAGTGAGAACAGATTCCCAGAAAGGAGTGGGGTATCTGAAGTTGACTGATGCCAAAAAAACAGCAGAAGCAGATGGTTTGGGGAGCTTAGACACCACATAGGAGGGGCCTGAATGCTCATATCTCTTATGGGACTCCTTGCGTTTTTCCCTTGGGACATTATCCTCACCACCACCCATGTCTCCTTTGTTCTTACTCAGCAGTTTATTGGCAGAAAATGAAGAGGAAGCCCGAAAAGGGGGACCTTCTCCCACTGTGGCAGGAAGAAACCCCCTTGAGCACCAACTTATTTTCGGTTGCTCCTTTAAGTCCCTCACTCCAAAGTAGGAACAAATCCAATATTCCTCCTCTAAATGAAGAGGTCCCAAACAAATGTATTTGGTGTGGGCATCCTGGTTTGGGATCTTATGCCCCCACATCTCTGGCATGACTCATAGAATGTAGCAACTGACAGAAATGGCACAACAGTCAAAAAATCACAGCAAAACTAAACACTAATCCCCTAACAACAACTAATCAATCTATCACACTGGATATTACAGCCAAGGAGGAAGAGGCAAAAGAACTTTAATATTAGATTTTTTAAAAAATATACTACAAAAAAAGGGAAATTAGAAAACAGCTACAAAATTAAGTCTAAAGTGTTCCCAAAGTTGAAAGATTCAATGTCAAAAACCACTACGCTGCACCCAAAGCACTGAACCTGCAGACCTGCATCTAAAACAAATGAGATAACAGGTAATTTGTTATTAGGAGGGGAGTTACGGTCAAGAGGGGGAACCGGAGCTCAAAAGTCTGATTAGATAACCCATTTGTTGAGGAACGGATGGACGAGAACATCAGATCAGTTATGCAATGGAGGCAACAAAAATAAACATCTCATGGAGACCCTCTTGGTCCACAGGAAATGGCTTTGATGTGAAGGTGAAAAAATTTTGAATGCAGCACGGTCAGACCCAAGGAGACATCGGACAAAATGCAACAAATGCGACCACCAGTATCTCTTTTGCTACAAAAGCAATTAAAAAAAGCAATTTAACAGTGGAAGTACTCGATCTAGAAATGCAATTACTCACTGCAGAAGAAAAACTCCACATTTCTGCAAGAAGCTTTGAATATATTCACACTGTCCCACTTTAAAAGATAAACAGCAGCAAATAGGAAATACAGAATTAATAACCCAGAAAGCATCAGACCTCTACTAGACATCTGCTCTTTACAACAGGTCCTACCACAGACTGCAGATGTTCATGCTAAACCGCTTGTCCTTGTGCTTAAAGGATTTGACTGGAAACAGACTTCCTACCCGGCTTGGATTAATTCTGAATACCTACTGGAGTTAAATTCTTTATAATACTAATATTTCAAAGAAAGTTTGTATTTTTTTTTTTTTTTTTTTTTATTTAGGACGTTTTAAAAGTTTGCTACTTCTATCATTTTCTGATTTTTTTCTGCTTAACCTAGTGATACGCTAGATATACAGGAATTGAAAACCTTTCACAGAGAAGTTTCTTTTGCTGTTTTATTCTTAAGTACCTTACATGAAGGTTTTTACATGTGCTATGCAGGGAGTTGGACTGTTTCAGCCTCAGTTTTACAGCACACATTGGCAAATGGATGGCTGCCTGTAAATTCATTCCAGGCCTGACATGTTTTGCTCACTTGGATGCAGGAAGTACCCTGAGAGTCAGGGTGACAAGGTAAAGATAGTCCATCGACCATGAAGTTATACAACAGTTACCTTTTATAGAATGTAAAGCTGAATTTCAGATTTGGAACTGTGGCAGCTGAAAACAAATAAGCTGGCATTAACAAAAAAAAAACTCATATTTAAAGGAAAAAATCTTTAGTGGAACAAGTGGCAAAGGCTTTACAGAACATTTAACCTTCTAATTTTACTAACTGTTTAGTGTCTACAAACTTCTGCAGCTTACAAACTTCATTGCTGCGGGCTTTCCTGCCAGATGTTAAGCTGCCACCATTTTTTCTTTTCAAATCTTATACAGTTACAGAAAGGAAAGAAAATGTTCGAACAATTCACTCTTTGCCTGCAAGAAAAGCTAAACTTATGACTGCCCATGATTTTATATCTGAACTCGTCTGAAGTTAGTAAAATGCTATAAACTGCTGAAATTAACCTTTCCCAAGAGCTGCAGGAAATTTGAAAATGGTGAAGTTATACTGCAAACTACATAAACTGGTACAGTCTCATTTATGGGAGATAATGTGTTGCTTTTATCCATGCAACCACAAAATTAACAGCTAGCTAATGCATTACTTGAAACTGTAAACGTGAAAGTGGAAGACATCTGAAGGGCTGGCATGCTTCTTAGCCTTAGGTACTCTGCCTTACACCCCAGGAAGTAGTGAATGCTCAAACTTCTCTTAAGACTGAAAGATATGAGGGTGAGGTGAAAAATAAATTGGAGAAAATAGCCAATTTTGCCTTTCCCAATCGGGGCACAGAGAAGGTGGCTAGCCCCAGTGCACTACTGGCATGCAGTAGTGCAAGTGAAGGTGTAGCAGCACAAGACGGGACAGACAGTCTCTCCTTAGGGTATCTCCTAGGGGCAGCAGTGTTACCTTGGCACAACTTGCTGCACACCACAAGCGATGGGTTTACGGCCTCTCCCACAGAAATGCCAGCTACCTATGAAACGGCTAGTCTCTATTCAGGCCAGGTCTATAAAGGCTCTCATGAGGCCCAAGAGTCTGGATTTTGCACCCTCACTGGATAATGAATGTGCTAACTGGGGAAACAGTAAGGAAGTGCCCAAAGTTTGATGGATGATAAGCTTATAGAAAATAACTGGAATATCAACTAAGAGGCAGCAGTCATGTGATTATTCATTGAATTCTGCTAACAAATTTTACATCTAGCTCAAGTGTGGATAAGGGAAGAAAGGTCTGAAACTGACAAACCCTGATTTTTCTCTTCTGTGAATTGAAAAAATGTACTTGGACTAAGTTTGCCAACAATAAGTTAAGCAATACTACTTTCAGACAATTCCAATACAAATGAAAACCTGAGAATCAGAAGTACTAAAAATTAAATGCCCGAAATACAGAAAGGCAAAACATTTTTTTAAACAGGGCAAGCTCCTCCTACAGCTCCACACCTCTTGTATGCCAACTTGCACCAACTCAAGGGAGAAATCTCCCAAAAAGGGAATTGCTGCCAGTGCTCACATACAAACTGCACTTGCGGGGAATTCCTACAGAAAATAATGATCAGTGCTGTGTTCCCCTCAATGTCTTGTGCTTCAAGCAACTGACACTCGGGGAATTTCACTTAAACCACCTGTAGGGAGATGTCCTTTCATGCCATCTAAAAAGGCAGCAATTTGTACCATTATCAATAAAAATGGAGAAATAAAATGGTGGTATCTAAAATGACACTCCAGGAATCAAAGCCTGAGAGACAAAGAATGGGGGGCGTGCACTTTTTTTGGCAGCCACCATGATGGCCATTTTATTTATAAAAAAAAACAAAGAATAAAAACACAAATACCCAGGAATGGTTCTGAAGAGTTAATGCAAAGAATATTAAAATAATATGAAAAGGGCTTCCGATGTAGAATGGAGCCTTCCATTATTGCACAAAGATGGTAAAAATAACAGTTCCCAACCAAGCCAAGAAACTGACAATATCTGAAATGCCAAGAAAGAGATACATATGTACTGGCCAAAAATACTGTCTTAACACACAGTGCAGGTATGTGCCCATATGCAATCCATAATAAAAAAGAAATGCAAACACTTATTCCTGGCACAATGGCTCCAGAAGCATCATCTACAGAAACATATTTCAACATACAAACATTTCTGCTCTAAATGTTTTCTTCCACCTACAACACTTCCAGAAGCAACAAAGTTCCCTTAACCTGCTTTAAAATGGAATTCTAATAAACAAGCTAAACAGCTTAAAGATATCCCAATAAAAAGGTGGTAAAAATGTAAATTACTACATTTACCTAGCAACCCTGAATCAGTACACAAAGGGGAGAAGGATAAAACAGCTTTACCATATTTAGTAGAAGAGAAAAATGAACAGCCTTGGAGGAACTGTAAAGTACAGCTTTGTACCTACCATAAAATGTAGATGTTCGAGTGTTCACACTGCTGCAGTCATTACACATGGGTTATCCTGCAGTCAGGCAGTCCCGCAGTCGGCTTGAGTTCCAAAGTCTTGGTCCGGCGTCGGTTGCTGTTGCTTCTTCCCTGACGTCAGAGCGCCAGGGGTATACAAGATGCATCAGACGCCATTTTCTTCAGTTTTTCTTGCCCCAGATGTCAGATGCCCCCAAGTAGGTAGGCAATACATATTGCTAATCAAAAAATATACAATAAAAACAATACCTTCAGATACCAGCAAATACACCCCAAAGGTTCTATAGGATAGAAAGGTATAGATAAGTCCAGCTAGTTCAGAGAGGGTGGAGGGAGGGTAACCTGGACTGCAGCAGTGTGAACACTCCAACATCTACATTTATGGTAGGTACAAAACTGTACTATGTTCATCATGTTACACTGATGCAGTCATTACACTTTGGTAGAATTCCAAAGCTGAGGTTGGGTGGCTGGTCTATAAAGAGTTAGGCTTGGCTATGAGACCCTAAAGAACTGCAGTGGCAAATCCTGCTCTGGATTTAGAGTAAAGAGGCAGGTTGTAATGCTTGGTAAAGGTGTGCACTGAACTCCAAGTTGCAGCCTCCAAAATTTCCTTGGTAGGTACTCCTCTGAGAAAGGCTGTTGAACTGGCTGTTGCCCTGGTGGAATGTGGCCTAATGTTATTAGGGACTGATTTTCCATGACGAGTGTAGCAGTACCGAATACAGTGTCCTATACATTTGGATATAGTCTGCTTTGAGATAGCCTTGCCCTGTGATCCTGCAGCATATGCTACAAACAGATGCTCAGTTTTCCTGAAAGCTTTTGTTTTGTCCAAGTAGAAGCGTAGCTACCTGCGTATGTCCAAAGAATGCAGAAGTTTCTCCCCTTTATTCTGGGGGTTTGGATAAAAAGTTGGCAAATGGATGATTTGGGTTAAGAGCCACACTAGATACCACCTTTGGCATAAAGGTAGGGTTTGTCCTTAAAGATAACATGTCCTGATGAAAATTTATAAATGGTTCCACTGCCATTAATGCCTGTAGCTCTAAGACTCTTCGTGCTGAAGTTACTGCCAGGAGCAGAGCTGTTTTCCATGACAAAATTTTAGATCTCCTGTATTGGCTGGCTCAAAAGGTGGTAGGGTCAGTTTTCCAGAACGAAATTGAGGTCCCAAGTTGGTGTTGGTGCTCTCTGGGGCAGTCTTACATTTTTAGCCCCTCTGAGGTACTGCTTTAGCAAGGGATGAGAGAATAAAGGAATCCGTGTTGTAATGTGCCGAAATGGCAGAGGTGTGGATCTTAATTGATGAAACGGATAGGCCTCTGTCCAGCATCTCAGTTAAGTAATGTAAAATCTGAGGAATGTTTGGAACAAGAGGGTCAAGGTTTTGAGCCTGGTTCCAGGCGCAGAATCTCTTCCATTTTTCTGAGTAAGCTTTCCTGGTGCTAGGCCTCCTGGCCTCAAAAATGACATCCATAACAGCTTTAGAGAGAGGAGTTGTCTGTTTGACTAATGTATCTGCCATGCAGCCAGGTTTGGGGTTTTGAGCTGACCGTGCAGGATCTGATTGTTTTGTTGAGTCAGGTGTGGAATTTGAGGCAAAATCCATGGTGGGCCTTGAGCCAAGTTCCTTAAGATAGGGTACCAGTGCTGGCGTGGCCAGTCTGGGGCAATCAGGACCATCTGTGTTTTTTCTTGTCTGGCTTTTAGGAGTACCTTTGAAAGGAGGGGCAGTGGCGGGAAGGCATAAACTTTTAGGTTGTTCCAGCTGAACAGAAGAGCATCCACTTTCCATGCTTGTTTGTGATAAGCCCTTGTGCAGAATTTTTGTAGTTGGCAATTCAGTGGGGAGGCAAAAAGATCTATGTCTGGGCATCCCCACTTTTGCATTACCATGCTGAAGATTTGTGGATTCAATTTCCATTCGTGAGGGTCCATGATATTTCTGCTTAGATAGTCTGCCAGAGTATTTTTCTTTCCTGGCAGGAGTTGTGCTTGCAGGTGAACTTGATACGTTAGAGCTGTGTTCCCACAAGGTCATGGCTTGCCTGCATAGGGGGTAAGAATGAGTGCCCCCTTGCTTGTTTATGTACCACATTACTGTGGTGTTGTCTGTCTTTAGTAGTAATTGTCCTGGATGTAGAGGGCCCTTGAAAGTTGTTAGGGCATTTTGAACAGCCAACATTTATTTTTGGTTGATGTGAAGATGCATCTGGTCTGTGGTCCACTTGCCCTGAATGCATTTTCCTGTTGTGTGTGCTCCCCAGGCATAATCCGAAGCATCGGTTAGAGTTTGCTTGGCTGTGGGTTGGGTGAAAGGCTGACCCTTATTTAGGTGACATGCCTGTGCCCATCATCGAAACTCCTGTTGCAAGCAGGGAATCATTGGTAATACTGTTTCTAAACTGTGAGAGTGTTGAGTCCAAACACTTTCGGTACCGTTGTAATTTCCTCATATGCAGTCTGGCATATATTAGTAGTATACAGGATTCCATGAATCCCAGGGCCTGCAGAATTTTTCTTGCAGGGAGATGGGACTTTGTCAATAATTGGAAATATTGAGAGAGTTGAACTTGTTTGTCTGGTGTGAGGTAAGCCATCTGGGCCGTTATATTTAAGCTGGCACCCAGGAATATAATCTGTTGCGAGGGCACTAGTTTTGACTTCTTTTCATTTATTGTGTACCCTAGAGAAATTAGCAACCTTTTTACAAATGCCAGATGCTTTAGAAGAATGTCCTCTGTCCCTGCTTGAATGAGGCAGTCGTCCAGGTATGGATATATTTGAATTCCTTTTTGTCTGCAAAATGCAATTACTGGTGCCAGGCACTTTGAGTGCAGAGAACTGGTAGTGCATTGTACCAGCTTTGAATCTGAGGTATCTTCTGCAATTTTGTCGGATAGGGACATGCAGGTATGCCTCTGAGGTCCAGAGTAACAAGCCAAGCCTTCTTGCCCAGCATGGGTAGAAGCTGCTGTAATGTCAACATTTTGAATTTCGGAATATCCAGGTAAGTGCTCAGAATTGAAAGGTCTAGTATGGGCCTCCAGGCCTCGTCCTTTCTGGGGACCAAGAGTCTTGAGTAAAACCCTTGTCCTTGTTCCTGTTGTGGTACTTTTTGAATAGCTCTCATGTCCATGAGGGCTAAAAGTGGAATCTGTAACCTTGAGACACAATATTCAGGACCCATTTGTCTTGGGTGATTGTTTGCCAGTTTTGAGAAAAAAGTGCTAGTTTTCCCCCTAAGGGGGCTTCCAAAAGAGAAGTGCTTGGCGTACGAAGGGGAAAGTCATTGTGACTGTTTCCTGTAAGGTTGAGACTTGTCCTCACCACCTTTTGGGGTGGAGGCGCCCCACTGCCGTTGTCTGTTTGAGCCTTGGGGTTGAGATCTGCCTCTTGGGCGTCTGTATCTGCCTCTCTGTGGCCTATCTGACATGGGAAAGGAACAATTCTTTGTTGGCCAATTTCTGCTAAACTGAGGTGGCTGTACCTGTAAGAAATCCTTGACTGTTTGCATAGATTTAGCTTTATCCTCCATTTTCTTTAACACCTCTTCTGCCTTAACACCAAACAAAGTATCATACTGTAAAGGAGCATCCAATAATTTTGCCTTAACATGATCAGGTAAACTTTGTTCTTTTAACCAAGCATGTCTTCGAATCACAGAACCTGTAACTGCGGCTCTACAAGAGGCCTCTAAAGAATCAAAACCACATTGCAGAGTATGTTTTCCCACCTGTTCAACTGCATGCAATAAATCCTGCATTTCTTTACAATCAGGTGCTTCTGAGCTTGCAAGCATTTTCTGTTTTAACTTAGCCATTAAATATTGTTGGTACTTAAGCATGTGAAACTGGCAATTTAAAGCTCTCACTGCTAAGGATGCATAAGTGTATACTTTCTTCCCCCATCTAGCCAAAGCTCTGGAATCTCTGTCAGAGGGTACTGGATTTTTTGCAATGGAAGCCTTAACCCCATTTGGACCCTGGGAAATGGTTTCTGGATCAGCGCAAGGGTTTTTATAAATAAACTTGTCAGAGTCAGGGACTCTAATACCTATCTGGCTTGGCTGGAGCAGGGGGCAGAGTCAGGAGATAAACTGGATTCAGAGAACACATCATCCACAATATCTAGCACTGGCTGAATAGCCAGGGGCCTGTGTTGAGGAAATCCCTGAGCCTTTTCTTGGATTCTGAGTAATCTTGGCTCTCCCAATGGAAATGCTCCCTCATGGTATGTAAAGTTTCCCCAAAAGAATAATCCTCAGGAGGAGAGGCTGAAGGAATAGATTCTTCAGCATCAGAGTCCTCATAAGGGGGTAGAGAGTATCCCTGGCCTGAAGAGGAATCGGAGGAAATGGAAAACTGATCAGAGGAGTCATACTCTGTATCCTGCCTAGGCCTTTTCTCAGGAGGGGGATGGGAACCCCTGATTAGAGTAATGAGGTCTTCGGCCATTTTAAGCATCTGTTTCTTAGGCACCGAGGACGGTCCAGGAGAATGCTGTACTTGTTTCTTTGTCTTTAATGGTATCTTTGTCTTGGCTGTTTTAATGGTAAGTTGTGAAGGTCTGAAAACACCCTCAGAAGCCGATACCTGCTCAGCGGCTCCTGACCCATCTGAGGGATTAGTTTCCGTAGGCCCAATACCTTGAAGTTGCCAGAGGCCTAGATGTCTCCACGTGGGAGTCGGAAGCGGCCTGTGGCTCTGAGGTAGCAGGTGTCGGGGGCTGCGAAAGCACCTCACTGAGAACCGGCAACTGGCCTAAAAGAGGTTTTGTCGTCTGTTTTGGACCTCGGGTGCCTGTCTTCATCATTGTCTTTGCGTTTTTTCAGTATTGAGGTTGTCGGCTGATCCGACGGCATCGTATAATTGAACCTTCGGCCAAAGTAGTGCAAAGCAAAAGCAAAACGTCTTTTTATAGTGCGTTTGTTAAATCTAGCACAAAACCAACAACTAGTATGTCATGATCAGGGCCTAGGCATGGAATACAGTAAGAGTGGAAGTCCTTATGAGGTATTTGCTTCCCACAAGAAATACAGTTAACTTTTTCTGACATCGGTCTGAGGCAAGAAAAAAGTTTCCCCAACGGGGTACTTAGCTTTATTGAAGACTTCGGATCTGAAATTCGACTTCGAATATCACAGGAGTCGGCCGACCAGCACTTGCTAACTGCTTCTGCTTCGGGCACAACGCGGCAATAAAGACAGAAGAAAATGGCGTTGGATGCATCTTGTATACCCCTGGCGCTCTGACGTCAGAGAAGAAGTGACAGCAACCGATGCCGGACCAAGACTTTGGAACTCCGGCAGACTGCGGGACCACCTGATGGCAGGATAACCCAAGTGTAATGACTGCAGCAGTGTAACACGATGAAAATCAGTAGCCATTTGAAATGTCGGGAACAGCTACAACAAGTCTCGAAGCACAATACTGAATGGCCAAAAAAGACTTAAATACACTAAGTCTGAGATGGCCATTTTTTGAATATTTCCTTCTCCCAAAGGTATGGCAATCTTAGAGTTAGTATATACAAGTTCGGAGAGGGGGGAGGGCCTCCTGCAAAAAAGTTTAAACAGTATTTTACAGATTTGCACTTTTCATTGGTTTTTGGTCTTTTGTCTAGCTTGTTGGCACTTGATACTATGGAGGCTGACATTTCAAAGGCGACCATTATAACTCCTGCTAATTTAAAGAATATGGTAAGGAGAGATCAGGGGAACTGACATTTGCATTTAGCTCATCTTAAATCGAGTGGACAAAAAACTTACTCTGCAAGTGAAGCCACATCCACTTCTTGTAAGAGGTTACCCACAGAATACCTATCTGGCTTGGCTGGTGCAGGGGGCAAAGAATCAGATCATCAGCTGGATTCAGAGAACACATCATCCACAATATCTAGTACAGGTGGAATAGCCAGGGGCCTGTGCTGAGGCAATAAAAGGAAATCCCCGGGTCTTTTCTTGGATTCCGAATAATCCTGACTTTCCCAATGGAAATGCTCCCTCATGGTATGTAAAGTTTACCCAAAAGAATAATCCTCAGGAGAGGCTGAAGGGATAGATTCTTCAGCATCAGAGTCCTCATAGGGGGATAGAGAGCATCCCTGGTCTGAAGAGGAATCAGAGGAAATAGAAACCTGGTCAGAGAAATCAGTCTGTATCCTGCCTAGGCCATTTCTCAGGAGGGTGATGGGAACCCCTGATTAGAGTAATGAGGTCTTCGGTCATTTTAAACATCTGTTTCTTAGGCATGGAGGACTGTTCCAGGAGAATGCTGTACTTGCTTCTTTGGCTTTAATGGTACTTCTGTCTTGGCTGTTGCTTTAATGGTAAGTTGTGAAGGTCTGAAAACACCCTCAGAAGCAGATGCCTGCTCAGCGGCTCCGGACCCATCTGAGGGATTAATTTCCGTAGGCCCAATACCTTGAGTTGCCAGAGGCCAAGTTGTATCCACGTGGGAGTCAGAGGCAGCCTGCGGCTCTGAGGTAGCGGGTGTCAGGGGCTGCGAAAGCGCCTCACTGAGAACCGGCAACTGGCCTTGAAGAGGTTTTGTTGGTTTTGGATCTCGGATGCCTCTCTTTATCCTTGTCCTTGCGTTTTTTCGGAATTGTGGTTGTCGGTTGATCCGACGGCATAGTATAATTGAACCTTCGGCCAAAGTAGTGCAAAGCAAAATCAAAACGTCTTTTTATAGTGCGTTTGTTAAATCTAGCACAAAACCGACTAGTGACGCCGTGATCACGGCCTAGGCATGGAATACAGTAAGAGTGGAAGTCCTTATGAGGTATTTGCTTCCCACAAGATATTTATTTAAAAAAAAAAATCATAGATCATATTGAAGTCTTCGGATCTGAAATTCCACTTCGAAAATCTCAGGAGTCAGCCGACCGGCACTTGTGAACTGCTTCTGTTTCGGGCACAGCACGGCAAGAAAGACTGAAGAAAATGGAGTCGGATGCATCTTATATACCCCTGGCACACTGATGTCGGGTAAGAGGCGACAGCAACCAATGCCGGACCAAAGCTTTGGAACTCTGGCCAACTGCGGGACTGCATGACGGCAGGATAACCCAAGTGTAATGACTGCAGCAGTGTAACACGAACATCAGTCCTGCTCACATGAGTCAGGAGACCCATTTCAACATCTACACAGTCTAGCAAGGGCAAAGATCCATGGTCCCACTTCAATGAAGTTTCCTACAAAATTAAATACTTCAGTCAGTATGTGGAGGAATAATCTGCAAATTAAAATCAAACTACACTGTCAGAGGTGGCCTAGAAATATGAAACAGAGGTGTTAAGCTAGCCTGTCTCTGTTGTGCAGAGGGAAGGAGCACAGGCTTCAACCCAGGTGACCAGGATTCTTGTGCAGAGGGAAGGAGCACAGGCTTCAACCCAGGTGACCAGGATTCTATTAGCAACCCTGACAAAGTACAGTTTTGTACCTACCATAAATGTAGATGTTAGAGTGTTCACCCTGCTGCAGTCATCACACTTGGGTTATCCTGTCATCTGGTGGTCCCCGCAGTTGGCCGGATTTCCAAAGTCTTGGTCCGATGTCGGTTGCTGTCGCCTCATCCCTGATGTCAGTGCGCCAGGGTAGATATATTGCAACCAACACCATTTTCTTCAGTTTTTCTTGCCCCAGATGTCAGGTGCCCCCAAAAAGGTGATCCAAATTAGTACCAAAAAGTGTGAACACTGTACAAACACAAAATCCCTTCAGCTATAAGCAAATACATCAGTAAGGCATAGCAAAGATTTAGCCAGTAGATCAGAGGGGTTGGAGGGAGGGTAACCTGGACTGCAGCAGGGTGAACACTCGAACATCTACATTTATGGTAGGTACAAAACTGTACTATGTTCATCGTGTTACCCTGCTGCAGTCATCACACTTGGGTTAAGTCCCAAAGCTAAGGTAGGGTGGAGGCATCATTGAGGGTTAGTGGAGGCAATGAGGCCCTGCACAACTGCAGTGGCGAAGCCTGCCCTGGACTTAGAATAAAGAGGTAAGTGATAGTGTTTGGTGAAGGTGTGTACAGAACTCGCAAGTTAAAGCTTCTAAAATTTCCTTGGTAGTAACCCCCCTGAGAAAGGCTGTAGAGGTAGCTGTTGCCCTGGTAGAGTAGGATCTAATGGTAGGAGGAACTGGTTTCCCATGATGGGTATAGCAGAATCGTATGCAATGGCCTATCCATTTAGAAATGGTTTGCTTGGATATGGCTCTCCCTTGAGAAGCTGTAGCATAGGAAACACAGAGTTGGTCAGTTTTCCTGAAAGCCTTAGTTTTATCCAAGTAGTAACGAAGCTGCCTGTGAATGGTCCAAGGAATGCAGGAGTCTCTCACCTTTGTTTTGTGGATTGGGGAAGAAAGTGGGTAGGTGGATGGTTTGATTTAAAGCTACACTGGAAACCACCTTAGGCATGAAGGAAGGATTAGTTCGTAGAGAAACTCTGTCTTGATGAAAAAAGAGGAAAGGTTCCACTGCCATAAGTGCCTGTAATTCTGAGACTCTCCTAGCAGATGTTATTGCCAGGAGCAGAGCAGTCTTCCAAGATGGGAACTGAAGGTCTGCAGAAAAAGCTGGTTCAAAGGGAGGTGGCATTAGTTTTTCCAGAACAAAGTTGAGGTCCCATGTTGGTGTAGCGGCTCTTCTAAGTGGTCTAATGTTTTTTGCCCCCTGAGGAACTGCCTTAGAAGAGGATTTGAAAATAAAGGTGTATTCGTGTCGTCGTAGTGAGCTGAAATAGCTGAAGCATGGATTTTAATTGAGAAGGAAAGTCCTTTATGCAACCTCTCAGCTAAATACTGCAGAATGTGAGGCATATGAGGCTGAGGTGTGTCTTGGCCTTTAGCTTGGTTCCAAGCAGAAAACCTTTTCCATTTGTCCGAGTAAGCCTTCCTGGTGCTTGGCCTCCTGGCTTCTAGAACAACATCCAGTACTGCTTGTGAAAGAGGGGCTGGTTGGATGCTTAATTGATTTGCCATGCAGCCAGGTTTAAGGTTTTGATCTGGCTGTGTAGAATCTGCTTGTCTTGCTGTGTGAGCAAATGAGGTATTTGAGGCAATATCCATGGTAGGCTGAGAGCCATATTCTTCAATAGCGGGTACCAGTGCTGGCGTGGCCAGTCTGGGGCTATGAGAATCAGTCGAGGTTTCTCCTTTTTGACCTTCAAAAGAACCTTTGTGAGAAGAGGTAATGGAGGAAAGGCATATGCTGTCAGGTTTTTCCAACTGAAAAAGAGAGCGTCCACTTTCCAAGCTTGATGGTGGAATGTCCTTATACAAAATTTTGTCAGCTGGTAGTTTTGAGGACTGGCAAACAGGTCTATATTTGGTAGGCCCCATCTTTGAGTTATCATTGTAAATATTTGTGGGTCTAGCTTCCACTCGTGGGGATCTTTGATGTTTCTGCTTAGGTCGTCTGCCAATGTGTTTTTCTGTCCTGGCAGGAATTGAGCTTGTAACTGGACTTGGTAGGCCAGAGCTGTGTTCCATAAGATTATTGCTTGCCTGCAAAGAGGGTAGGAATGTGTGCCCCCTTGTTTATGTACCACATTACTGTGGTGTTGTCCGTCTTTACTGCAAGTTGTCCTGGCTGTAGTAGATCCTTGAAGGCTGTCAGAACTTTCTGTACAGCTAGCATCTCTTTTTGGTTTATGTGCAGTTTTCTTTGTTCTGCAGTCCATAGGCCTTGAATGCATTGCCCTGCCATGTGTGCCCCCCAGGCATAGTCTGAAGCATATGCTGTGATAGTTTGCCTGGGTGGGGGCAAGGTGAAAGGCTGACCCTTGTTGAGGTGACATGCCTGTGCCCACCATAGAAATTCCTGATGAAGGCAGGGAATGAGAGATATCACTGTGTCCAAGCTGTGGCTGTGTTGAGACCATACGCTTTTTAGGTACCACTGTAATTTCCTCATATGCAGTTAAGCAAATGGTATTATCAGAATGCAAGATGCCATGAAGTCCAAAGCCTGCAGAATTTTTCTTGCAGATAATTGGGTCTTTGTTTCCATTGTCTTGAAATATTGAGTCAGTTGTAACTGCTTGACTGGTGCAAGATGAGCCTTCTGGGCCGTTGTGTCCAAGCTGGCACCCAGGAATGTCATTTTTTGAGAGGGTACTAGTTTTGACTTCTTTTCGTTTACTGTGTACCCCAGACAATTTAGTAAATGCTTCACAAAAGCCAGATGTTGTAAGAGAATGTCTTTTCTTTCTGCTTGGATGAGGCAGTTGTCCAGGTATGGATATATTTGAATTCCTCTTTGTCTGCAGTATGCTATTACTGATGCCAGGCATTTTGTGAATACTCTGGCCGCAGTAGATAAGCCAAAGGGCAGTGCAGAGAATTGACAATGGGTTGAACCTGCAATGAAACAGAGGTTTCTTCTGCAACTTTGTCTGATAGGGACATGCAGGTATGCCTCCTTGAGGTCCAATGTTACCAGCCATGCTTCCTTGCCCAACATGGGAAGTAGCTGCTGTAGTGTTAGCATCTTGAATTTGCGAACTTGTAAGTGTTTAGAATTGAAAGGTCCAGAATTGGTCTCCAAGCATTTTCTTTTCTGGGTACTAAGAAGAGTCTTGAGTAAAATCCTTGGCCTTGCTCTTGAGTTGGTACCCTTTGAATGGCTCTCATGGCCATGAGAGCTGTAATTTGTTTTTGAGCCTCTGCCCTTTGATTTTGTGGCAGGTTTGGCATTCCTCTTTTTATTGGCAAGGTGTGAAAGTGGAATTTGTATCCTCGTAAAATTATGTCTAGGGCCCATTTGTCCTTTGTGACCATGTGCCAGTTGTCTGCAAACAGTGCTAGTTTTCCCCCCAAGGGGGCTGACAAAAGAGCTTTGTTTGGCCAGCTGAGGTGCAAGTCATTGAGTTTGCCTTCTGGTGGGTTGAGACCTGTCTTCTCCTCCCTTCTGGGTTGGAGTGCCCCATTGGCGAGGCTTACACTGAGCTTGTGGTTGTCCTCTGCCCCTTGGGCACCTGTATTTACCCCTCTGAGGCCTGTCAGTGGCTGGAAAGGACCAATTTTTTGTTGGCCAGTTTCTGCTGAAGCAAGGGGATTGTACTTGTAGGAAATCTTTGACTGCCTGCATTGATTTCGCCTCATCTTCCATTTTCTTTAAAATGTCTTCTGCTTTAACACCAAAAAGAACATCCTGCTGTAAGGGAGCATCTAGTAGTTTTGCTTTAACATGATCAGGCAGACTTTGTTCCTTCTTTAACCAGGCATGCCTACGTATAACTGATCCAGTGACAGCTGCTCTGCAGGAGGCCTCTAAAGAATCAAACCCACATTGTAAGGTATGTTTGCCCACCTGCTCGGTGGCGTGCAACAAATCCTGTGCTTCTTTCAATTCAGATTGTTGAGGGAGGGTGGTTATCTTTTGTTTTAATTGAGAGATCAGAAATTGCTGATACTTAAGCATATGAAATTGACAGTTTAGTGCTCTCATAGCTTAAGTGGCTGAGGTGTAAACCTTTTTCCCCCATCTGTCTAGTGCTCTTGAATCCCTTTCAGAAGGTACTGGATTTTTAGCCATGGAAGCCTTAGCCCCCTTGGGACCCTGGGAGATAGTCTCTGGGTCAGCTACTGGGCTTTTGTAAAGGAATTTGTGGGAATCAGGTACTCAGTAGTATCTGTCAGGCTTGGCCGGGGCAGGAGGTAGAGAGTCAGGGTGGAAACTGGATTCTAAATAGACATCATCCACAATGTCTAAAGCAGGAGGGATGGCTAGAGGTCTGTGTTGGGGGAGTAAAAAACTCTGAGCCTTTTCTTGGAATCAAAGTAATCCTGACCTTCCCAGTGAAAATGTTCCCTCATAGTGTGTAAAGTTTCCCCAAAAGAGTAATCTTCTGGTGGGGAAGCTGAGGGAATAGAGTCCTCAGCATCAGAATCTTCATAAGGAGAGAAGGAATAGTCTTGGTCCTCAGAGGAATCCGAAGAAAAAGACAGTTGTTCAGAGGAAGAAGAATCTTTCTCTTGTCTAGGCCTTTTATCAGGAGGAGGCTGAGAACCCCTGATAAGAGAAATCAAATCTTCAGCCATTTTGAGCATCTGTTTCTTAGGCATAGGGCCTTGAACAGGAGACTGAAGTGAAGCCTTTTTCGATTTAGAAGGAGTCTTAGACTTGGAAAACGTTTTGACTGTAAGAGTAGTCTGTCTGAAAATGCCTTCAGAAACCGAAGGCGTTTCAGCACTGACGTCCTTGGAAGGTAAATCGTCAGAAGGGCCTGAAGTAAAAGGCTGCGTCGGCTTAGTACATTCCATCAAAATATCTGTAGCGGTCTCGGGTTCCAGAACTGCGGTAGTCAGAGGCTGCGTCGGAGCTTCACTGATAACCGGAGAACAGATCAACCGAGGCCTCGGAATCGGGCTTAGGCCTGGGCTGTCGGTCCTTCTCCCTGCGCTTTTTGTGCACGTCGGTAGCTCTGACGGCATGTTATAGTTAAATTTTCTACCAAAAAAGTGTCATGCGAAATCAAATCGTCTTTTAATAGTACGTTTATTAAATCTAGCACAAAAACGACAAGAAGTGACGTCGTGATCAGGGCCTAGGCAAGGTATGCAATAAGAATGAAAATCCTTATGAGGTATTTGCTTTCCACAAGAAATACAATTGTTAACTTTTTCTGACATCGGTCTGAGGCAAGAAAAGTTTCCCCAACGGGGTACTTAGCTTTATAGAAGACTTCGGTCTGAAATTCGAATTCGAAAATCTCAGGAGTCGGCCAACCGGCACTTGCGAACTGCTTCTGCTTCGGGCACAGGGCGGCAAGAAAGACTGAAGAAAATGGCATCGGTTGCAATATATGTACCCCTGGCGCACTGATGTCAGGGATGAGGCGACAGCAACCGACGTCGGACCAAGACTTTGGAAATCCGGCCGACTGCGGGACCGCCTGACGACAGGATGACTGCAGCAGGGTAACACGATGAACATCTGAAGGACCAGGATAGACAAAGGGACTTTGTCTTCCTCCCTCAGGGATAGTGATGGATGCATGTGTTGGAGGGAAAGTACAGTTGTGTACACTTACCATAAATGCAGATGTTAAGAGTGTATTCACTGTTGCAGTCATCACATTCGGGTTATCTGCCTGTAGGTAGCCCTCAGCCGGCCAGAGTACGAGTCGGATTCCTGTGTCGGATGCCGTCTCTTTTTTCATGTCAGGTCATCAGGGGTACAAAACATGCAGCCGATGCCATTACATCAGTTTTTCTTGCCCCAGATGTCAGGTGCCCCCCCCCAATGGGAAGCAATTGTACGTTATGTTACACCTCCATCAAAAAGCAAATACACCAGAAAGCTTAAATACACCAAACAAGGAAAGGTAGAGCCAAGAGAAGTCAGAGGGCTGGAGGGAGGGTAACCAGGACTGCAACAGTGAATACAATCCAACATCTACATTTATGGTATGTGTACACAACTGTACTATGTTCTTTGTGTTTCACTGTTGCAGTCATTACACTTGGGTTGATTCCCAAAGCTAAGAAAGGGAAGAGAAAGTTAGAGAGCATTAGGACCAGCTATTAATCCCTGCAAGACTGCAGTGGCAAAACCAGCTCTGCATTTAGAAAAAATAGGCATGTGGTAATGCTTGGCGAAGGTATGCACAGAGCTCCCGGTAGCAGCTTCTAGGGTGTCCCTGTTAGGGACTCCTCTGAGAAAAGCTGTAGAGGTAGATGTAGCCCTGGTGGAATGTGATCTAATCCCCTGTGAAGTAGGTTTTCCATGGTGCCAGCAGAAATGAATGCAATGGGCTATCCATTTAGAAATAGTTTGCTTTCAAATGGCTTTCCCCTCTGCCCCTGCAGCAAAGCCAACTAGCAGCTGATCAGATTTTCTGAGAGGCTTAGTCCTGTCCAAATAAAATCTAAGTTGTCTGTGCACGTCCAAAGAGTGCAGTATTAGTTCTCCTTTGTTTTGTGGATTCAGGAAAAAAGTAGGCAAATGAATGGACTGATTTCGGACCACACTAGACACCACCATGGGCATAAAGGAATGGTTGGTCCTGAGGGAAACCCTGTCTGCATGGAAGATAATGAAGGGCTCCCACTGCCATGAGGGCTTGTAATTCAGACACTTTTTACTGAAGTGATGGCTAGAAGGAAGGCTGTTCTCCAAGAAAGGAATTTAAACTCTGCAGTTGCAACTGGTTCAAATGGAGGGAGAGTGAGCTTTTCCAATACAAAATTAAGGTCCCAGGCTGGAGTAGGGGCTCGCCTGGGGGGGGGGGGTCTTAAATTTTTGCCCCTCTGAGGAATTGCTTTAGCAGGGGGTGAGAGAAGAGGGGTGGCTCAATATTATAATGTGCTGAAATGGCAGAGGCATGAATTTTAATTGACGAGAAGGATAGGCCCTTGTGGAGCATTTCTGTTAAGTACTAAAGAATATGAGCTAAGCTGAGCACCGTTGTGCCCATCCCCAGAGTCTGGCTCCAGGAACAGTATCTTTTCCACTTTTCAGCATAAGATGTTCTAGTACTAGGCCTCCTTGCTTCCAGAATGGCATCTAGCACCTGCTTACCGAGGGATACTATTGGAGAGCTCAAAGAATTAGCCAGGCTGCAAGGTTCAGGGTTTGAAGCTGAGGGTGCAGAATCTGGCCCGCCTGCTGGGACAGCAGGGAAGGTGTCCGAGGTAGGTGCCATGGCTCCAGCAGTATCATACTGCGCAAGAGGGGGTACCAATGCTGGCGTGGCCAGTCTGGTGTAATCAGTATTGTCCTTGGCTTGTCCAGTTTGATCTTTAGCAGAACCTTCAAGAGGAGAGGCAGAGGGGGAAAGCCATAAACAGAGGCTTTCCCAGGTAAAGGACAGGGCACCCACTTTCCAAGCTTGACTGTGGAGAGTCCTTGTGCAGAATTTGTCCAATTGGTAGTTCTGAGGGAAGGCAAACAGGTCCATCTCAGGAGTCCATTTGTTCAAGAGGCTGAATATTTTTGGTTCCATTTGTGTGGGTCCATGAGAATTCTGCTTAGGTCTTCCAGTGAATTTAGCTTGCCTGGCAGGAATTGAGCTTGTAGGTGCACTTGGTAGCTAAAGGCTGTGTTCCACAGAGCCATGGCTAGTCTGCAGAGAGGGTATAAGTGGGTTCCCTCCTGCTTGTTTATGTACCACATAACTGTGGTGTTGTTTGTCTTTACCAATAATTGTCCTGGAAGGATGTGGTCTTTGAAGGCAGTCAGGGAATTCTGTACAGCTAACATTTCTTTTTGGTTGACATGCAGGTGTATCGGACTCTGGTTCCATTTGCCCTGAATGCACTGCCTTGCCATGTGAGCCCCCCATGCATATTCTGATGCGTCTGTTAGGGTTTGGACTGCAGGGGGTAAAGTGAAAGGGAGCCCCTTGTGGTAGCAGGCCTCTGCCCACCAAAGGAACTCTGTCTTTATACAAGGAATGATAGGAATCCTTGATTCCAGATCCTGAGAATGTTGACACCATTGTAGTTTTCTCATATGCAGTCTTGCATATGGAATTAGTAGAATGCAAAAGGCCATGAAGCCCAGGGCTTGCAGAATTTTCCTTGCAGATAGCTGGGTCTTTGTTGCCAGTAGTTTGAAGTAGGATGTCAAACTTGTTTCTCTGGAGGGAAGAAAGCCATCTGGTAAGTTGTGTTCAAGCTTGCTCCCAGGAATACAATCTGTTGGCAGGGTACTAGGTGAGATTTCTTTTAGTTTATGGTGTACCCAAGTGAGGATAGAAGCTTCTGTACAAATGCCAGATGTTTTAATAGCAAGTCCTGGCTTTCTACCTGAATCAATCGTCCAGGTATGGGTATATCTGAATATTTCTATCCCTGCACAATGCAATGGCTGGAGCTAGATACGGAATACACTGGGCACAGTAGATAAGCCAAAGGGAAGTGCAGAAAACTGAAAGTGCATGGAGCCTGCCCTGAAGCGTAGGAATTTTCTGCAAGATTCCCTTACTGGAATGTGTATGTAAGCTTCCTTTAAGTCTAAGGTTGCCAACCAGGCATCTTTGCCTAGCATACAAAGCAGCTGTTGATGTGTTACCGTTTTGAATTTTGGGATTACGAAAAAGGTGTTTAGAACAGAGAGGTCCAGGATAGAACACCAGGAGCTGTCTTTTCTGGGTACCAGGAAAAGTCTTGAATAAAAACCTTGTCCCCTTTCTTCTGCTGGGACAGGCTGAATAGCCCTGATACTTAGGAGAGAGAGAACCCACTGTTGAGCCTCTGCCCACTGATTTGGCGGTAGGTCTCACCAATCATTTGGGGTTGGTAGGGTGCGGAAGTGGAATCTGTACCCTTGTGAAACTATATTTAAAACCTATTTGTCCTGGGTAACGAGTTCCCAGTTTTTTTACATGCAGGGCGAGCTTCCCTCCAAAGGGAGCAGGCAGATGAGCAGGGCTTGGGAGGGTTGAGGTCACGTCATTGTGACATTTTTCCATGGGGGGGTGTCTTACTACTTCCTGCTTTGGAAGTGGGAGCCCCCCACTGCTTAGGCCTGTGCTTATCCTGAGACTGAAACTTAGGTGTCCTGCAGTTCCTGTGTTTGGACTGAGAAGGCCTGGAAGAGACTGTAAAGGACCAATTCTTTGAAGGCCAATGCCTACTAAATTTGGGAGGCTGTACTTGCAGGAAATCTTTAACAGGTTGCATAGATTTAGCTTTTTCCTCCATCTTTGAGGACGACTTCTGTTTTGTTGCAAACGGGTGGTCTTGGTTTAAGGGAGCATCCAGTAATTTAGCTTTAACATTATCTGGCAAGTTTTGCTCCTTAAGCCAAGCATGCCCTTTAAGTACAGACCCAGTGACAGCAGTCCTGCAAGATGCTTCTAAAGAATCAAAACCACACTGCAAAGTATGTTTACCAACTTGTTCAGGAGAAAGCATTAAATTCTGTAATTCTTTGTGTTAAGCAGAGTCAGGAATCAACACCATTTTCTGTTTAAGTAGTCCCAAAATATGCTGCTGGCACTTTAACATATGAAACTGGCAATTTAAAGCCCTAATGGCCAAAGCAGAAGTGTATACCTTCTTACCCCATCTGTCCAAGGCTCTAGAATCTCTATCAGAAGGGGTAGTATTTTTGGCAGCAGTAGCCTTAATGCCCTGTGGACCTCGGAAAAGGTCTCTGGATCCACAGTAGGATTCTTTAAGAGGAACGTTTGAGAGTTAGGTACTCTAATACCAGTCAGGTTTTCTGGGAGCTGGAGGTAAAGTGTCTGGGGACAGGCTAGATCAGGAGGGATAGCTAAAGACCTGTGTTGAGGAAAGAATAAGAATTCCCCCAAGCTTCTTTTTGGAGTCAGAGAAATCCTGGCTTTCCCAACGGAAATGCTCCCCAAGAGTGTGCAAGGTTTCACCAAAAGAAAAATCTTCTGGAGGGAGAGCAGAGGGAATGGAATCCTCATAGGTAGGTAAGGGCAAATCCTGGTTATCAGAAGAAACAAATATCAGAATCCTGATCAGAAGAATCAGAACAGTTCTAGGTCTCAGAGGGGGAAGGCTGGCTTCCCCTAATTAAAGCAATAAGGTCTTCAGCCATTCTAAGCATTTGTTTTTTAGGCATATGGGCCGGACCATACGGTTTGGACGTCTGTTTTCTAGGCGTGGGTTGAGTTTTAGACCTGAATGAATAAAATGGCGTCCATTTAAAATGCAAGTCTGCAGGCCTGAATACACCCTCAGAAGCTGGTGCCTGCACAGCGGCTTCGTACCCATCCAAGGTAGAGACATCCGCAGGTTCCATAGTCTAAGCATCTCGCGGCATACCGGACTCTGAATGGGTCTCAAGAGGCCTGTGAATCTGAAGTAGCGGGTATCAGGGGCTGTGAAAGCACCTCACTGAGTACCGGTGAACTGGTGACTAGCTTAACAGAAGAGTCGGCAGTTTTGGACCTATGCGGCCTGTCTTTATCCTTACGTTTTTTTCAGAATAAAATTTGTAGTCGGATGGCTTACCAAAGCCATTTCTGGACAGTTGTATCAATTACCAAAATAATTTGCTGCAAAAATAGACAGACGACAAATAGTTAAAGGGTTGAATAAGGCACGAAACAGACAGCGAGGGACGTCGTGTTCTGGGCCTAAGCAAGGAATGCAGTACGAATGAAAATCTTTAGGAGGTATTTGCTTTCCACAGGCAAGACCATTGTTAACTTTTACTGACATCGGTTAAGAGCAAGAAAAAGGATCCCCAACGAGGTACTTAGCTTTTTTGAAGACTTCGGTTCTGAAACTCAAACAAATTTCAGGAGTCGGCCGACCGGCACTTGCAAACTGCTTTGGGCACTGTGCAGCAAGAAAGATTGATGTAATGGCATCGGTTGCATGTTTTATTCCTGATGACCTGACATCATGGAAGAAGAGACAGCATCTGATGCAGGAATCCAAGACTCTGGTATTCAGGCTGGCTGAGGGCTACCTGGAGGCAGATAACCCGAATGTAATGACTGCAACAGTGAAACACGAAGAACATCATTGGAATGGTGGGTGGGACTATGGAGACAAGAAAAAACACCTCATGCTCATGCCTTTCTACTATTCATATTTTGGAGACAACCCTATTTTTTTCTCATATTTTTTGCCCCATTCTTCATAAAATTAGAAACTGAAATATTCTTACTACCAGTATTGTAAATGCTCCTAATTTGGGGCTACCCTGATTTTTTTGCAGTCTGTCCTTGTCCGTACTATTTATGGTTTGCTCACAACTCTGGATGCAAACATTGACAGCTCTGCCTGAGGGTTGGTGAGCAGATTTGCTGGCAGTGAGGATCTATGAACACAGCAACCCACTCATTGCATGCCTCCTTCAAAGCCAAGAGTGCAAGAGGAACACAGGTCATCAAAAAACTGAACAGTGCAAAACCACTCCTGTTAAATACTTCAATGAAGGTCCCTCCCAGCAGACTGATCTTCACTGATGGGTCAATGGACTGAAGGAGGCTAGTAAGTAACCAGCAAAACAAACCAAAGTTAACTAGATGAACCAAGCTGATCATCCACAGCAACCCCTTGATCAACATGACTAGAGATATAGAAAACGCTGCTGAGTTTATACATCAGTTATTTGCACAAACAGACTTGACAATTCAAATAAAGATAAAGTCCCCAATTTTGGATGTCACCTGTAATTTAGTACCTTTCTCAAAAGGTGACTAGTGGAAGGCGGACTTTCACTTGCTTAAGTCTTTTGCAGCTTCCTTCCACGACTTTTCTCTGCCAGACATCCTTCACAACCAAACATTGACTGAATCCAAAAGGAAGTTACTCCCCTAGAGTGTTTTCTATGATAAAATTCAGAACGCTTGAGGTGAAGCACTATTCAGACTGCAGTGAATTGTACCATCTTTCCTAGGCAGTAAATCAAGTGAATGCCCAAACACTTAACATGCTCAGTTGTGTGTCAGCTTAATCAAAAATCCACTTACCTTGACACGCACAAGATACACTTAAGCCAGGTGTAAAGAATCCAAATCCATTGGCAGGGTTGGTTTCTCCACTGGAAAAGTTGGACAGCTTTGGCCCATCTACATAAAAGCATCCCACCATTTAAAAAAAAAAAAAAAAAAAAAAAAAAAAAAAACACACATTGGATTTTTCCTCATGTGTAAGCTGGCTAGGGAAACCACAAGAACATGAGAATGGATGCTCACATGGACTTCAGAGCTCTTAAAATCTCCCAAGACTACAGAACCTGCAACACCAAATCTGAGGACGACTTCAGCATTAGCAAGTCTCTGCACATTCAGTAACAGCTGACCCTTCAATTCCAAACATGCCCCAGGAAGATCTTCCTTGTTTAGGATGCCAAACTGGTCACAGTAAACTGACAGAACACACTAGATTGGGAAGAGTGGACATAAGAATCAATGATTTTTCTCTTCAGCTCTTAGGATGTCATCAAAATGAGGCAGTCATCCACAAAGCGATAGATGCAGACCCCCTTTGTTCTCAAATGGGTAAACAGAAATATTTAAACATTTAAGTCACTCACCATAAAGAAACAAAATACATGTTCTGTCCTAAATTCAAAGCACTACCCATGGCAATGGTGAATCAGATCTTGTAGATAAGCAGTCCAGTGATCATGGGTCCACCCTTACAATGCAAGGGAAGCAGACCCTGTAATATTAACACCTTGAATTTTGTGTCTAAGAACGCATCCGAATTTGTAGAAATCCAGAATCAGACTCCAATGGCTAGCTTCCCTGGAGACTGGGAAAGGACAAAGAATAATTTTCCTTTCTTAACCTACATACACTAATCTCCGTCGCACTACAGTCTATGGACAGCTTCATTTTTATGACTACATCTGGGAGGACAGGGGAGAAAATCCCCTTATTGTGAATATGAAAATTATCGTAACCCCTGACACATAATGGCTCTAATGGTCAAATGTAAGCCAGCACCAGTTTCCTGCCCTTGCCATGCTGCCTCCCCTCCAACAAATTTATTTTTTTTTTAACTTATTTGGTTCACCTTGCTTAGCTGACTGTCACCCTCTCCACTAAGCATATAAACACTTCCTAAGAGGAAAATCCAAATAAGTTTTGTCCACGGGGACATCAACCAGCTACCACCAAAATCCTCAGCACGTGCTGCAACCGAAAGGCTGTACTTCTATGTACTGCCTTGGAAATTTCTGTTACAGTCATTCACCGTGTTGTAAACACATTTCACTGCATGCCTACACGTCTGATGACTGAGCGAGCAAACACTTTTTTCTTCAAGGACCACATCCCAGCATTTTACCACATTCATTTGACAACCAACTGCAAGAAATGTCAAGGTGACAGTTCTCCACATTTTTTCCTCCTTAAAATGCTTTAAGATTCTGCCCTTTTCACTCAAGTACATTCATTACTGAAGATACTCAAGCAACCTCAAGGAATGTTACCACCAAGTCCACAAGGGCCAATATTTCATGCTCTTCCTGACCCCAGTTAAAAGTATCCTCAAATGCTAGTATGACCACAGCTATTAATAGTTAGGGTTTTAACATCCAGCAGCTTAACTTCTTTTTTAATGCAAAGTGTTCCATGGACACCCATATGAAATGATCCCTCTTCAGATTAAAAACATGGTCAAAGAAGGCTTCCTCCAGCTGGTAGCCTGAAGAGACTTCACTTGTTATTTATATCTCACCACATGGGACAGAAACAAAATATATGTACTTACCATAAATGATAGACGTGTCTGCTTCTTTCCTTCCTCATTTAGGGTACTCTGGTCAGACTTCAACAATCTACACCTTGGATCCAAAGCATACGTTTCTCCCTTCACCCATAATCCCCACCTGCCCATGTAGTTTCCACATATCACGTTCGCCAAATTATCCAACTGACAAAAAAAAAAAAAAACACTACAAGGACAAATCAAAGGCTGAAATGTGTTAACTATCTGCTGTGGAGCTTGAACAGAATATGACCAAAACCAGATAAGAGTATGGTCGTACCAGAAACCAACAAAAAAGGGAAAGGGGGGTCAAGGAAGGACAGAAGCAAAGTACAGTTGTGTACCTACCATAAATGTAGATGTTAGAGTGTATTCACTGCTTGGGATATCCTGCTGGCAGGCTACCCGCAGTCGGCCTGAATTCCAAAGTCCTGGTCCGGCGTCGGTAGCGGTCGCCTCTTCCCAGACGTCAGTGCACCAGGGGTATACAAGATGCAACTGACGCCATTTTCTTCAGTTTTTCTTGCCCCAGATGTCAGGTGCCCCCAAGAAGGTAGGCAATACATATTGCTTATAAAAACATACAGTAAAATAAAAATACTTTCATCTACAAGCAAATACACCACATAGGTTGTATAGGACAGAGAAGTATAGATAAGTCCCAGCAAAGAAAGGGGGATGGAGGGTGGGTAACCTGGACTGCAACAGTGAATACACTCTAACATCTACAATTATGGTAGGTACAAAAAGTACAGTTTTGTACCTACCATAAATGTAGATGTCCGATAGGAATGCATCTGCAGTCCTTACAAATGGGTTGTCCTGTCGTCAGGCAGCCCTTCGGTCGGCCGGATTCCAAAGTCTGGGTCCGGCCGCTGGTGTCGCTTCACCCGACGTCATAGCTGCAGTTCTTCGGGTATAAAGGCATCAGCCGACGCCATTTTCCTCAGTGTTTCTTGCCCCAGATGCCACGTGCCCTCTTGGATGGCTAAATTTGGATAAATGCCAATGTTTCCAAATAGTAGAGAGCAAACACATAAAATAAGCATGTATGTACATATATACAAACAAATACACCATAATAGATCCCCCCCAAGCTAGCTAAAAGATGGTAAATACCCTAGGAGTACCACAGAGGGGAAGGCGGGTGGGTAATCCTGACTGCAGATGCATTCCTATCGGACATCTACATTTATGGTAGGTACAAAACTGTACTATGTCCTTCAAGGATGCATCTGCAGTCCTTACAAATGGGTAGAATACCATAGCCAAACTAGGGGAGGAGGAAAAGAGAGAGATTATGGTGTAGTTAGGATCCCTTGCAAAACAGCAGTGGCAAAACCTGCTCGGGATCTAGAGTATAAAGGTAAATTATAATGCTTGGCAAATGTATGCACGGAGGTCCAAGTAGCAGCCTCTATAATGTCCTTGGTAGCCACTCCTCGTAAGAAAGCTGTGGTAGTGGCTGTAGCCCTTGTGGAGTGAGGCCTGATGTTCTCTGGAGTTTTCTTTCCATGGTAGGAATAACAAAATCTAATGCAATTTCCTATCCAGTTGGAGATTGTCTGTTTTGAAATTGGTTTTCCTTCCTTTCCTGTTGCATATGCTACCAGAAGCTGGTCAGTTTTTCTATTGCACTTGGTCCTGTCCAGGTAGTATCGTAATTGTCTATGTACATCCAAGGTATGCAACAGTCTTTCTCCCCTGTTCTGTGGGTTGGGGAAGAATGTAGGTAGGTGGATAGCCTGATTTAAAGACACTCTGGATACCACCTTAGGCATAAATGTAGGATTTGTTCTCATGGACACTATCTTGATGGAAGATCAGGAAGGGTTGCACTGCCATTAATGCCTGTAGTTCAGAAACCCTTCTTGCTGAGGTGATTGCCAGCAGGAAAGCAGTCTTCCAGGATAAATATTGTAATTCTGCTTTTGCTGCTGGTTCGAAAGGGGGAAGTGTCAATTTTTCTAGCACAAAGTTCAAGTCCCATGCTGGCAATGGTGGTTTCCTAGGAGGTTTTACATTTTTAATTCCTCTCAGAAACTGCCTGAGCAGAGGATGTGAGAAGACAGGAGGATCCAAGCTGTATTCTGCTGAAATAGCTGATGCATGTATCTTGATGGAAGAATAGGACAGGCCTGTATGGAAGAGCTCTGCCAAGTACTCCAGGATGTTGGCTATGTTTACCAGTGACACATCTTCTCCCTTTGCAGTACTCCAAATGAGATATCTTTTCCATTTTGCTGCATAATTCTTTCTTGTTGAAGGTCTGCGAGCCTCAAGGATAATGTCTTTAACCCTTTGGGATAAATTTGGGTTAATTGATCTTATGTAATGTTCCAGGCAGTCAGCTGCAGAGTTTTCAGGTTTGGATGCAGGATGTTGTAGTTGTTCTGTGTTAACAGCAATGGGATCAGGGGTAGTGTCCATATTTGTTCCCCAGACATGCTCCTCAGTAATGGGTACCAATGTTGCCTTGGCCAGTCTGGGGCTATCAGAATGATCCTTGGACGTTCCTCTTTGATCTTCAATAGCACCTTGTGCATCAAAGGAAGTGGTGGGAATGCATATGCTGTTAGGTTTTCCCAACTGAAAGATAGGGAGTCCACCTTCCAAGCAAGTGGGTGGTACGTCCTTGTGCAGAATTTCTTTAGCTGGTGATTGAGTGGGGATGCAAATAAGTCTATTTGTGGTAGTCCCCATTTTCTTGTGATGGCTTTGAAGATGTCCGGATGCAGCATCCATTCGTGGGCATCCGTGGTAGTCCTGCTTAATATATCTGCTAGAATGTTAACTTTTCCCGGTACAAAAATTGCTTGTAACTCAATGTTGTAGCTCAGAGCCATATTCCATAGGTCCAGTGCCAGCCGGCATAGAGGGTATGAATGTGTGCCTCCCTGTTTGTTGATGTACCACATAACTGTGGTGTTGTCTGTCCTTATCAACTGACCTTCTCGGAGAAATGGTGTGAATGACTGGATTGCCAATTTTACTGCCAGCATTTCCTTTAGATTTATGTGCAGGTGCAGCTGGTCTTGAGTCCATAAGCCTTGTATGCACTTGTCCAGCATGTGGGCCCCCCAACCGAGGTCTGAGGCGTCTGTCGTGATGGTTTGGCTTGGTTGACTGTTGCAGAAGGGCAATCCTGTGTTTGATTGACAGGCCTGAGCCCACCATAGGAACTCTTGCTTCAGGCATGGGATTATTGGAATTTTGGTTTCTAGGTTGTGCTTGTGTTGAGACCACAAATTCTTTAGGTACCACTGTAGCTTTCTCATATGCAGTCTGGCATGAGGGACCAGAATTATGCAGGATGCCATGAAGCCCAGGGCTTGCAGTACTTTTCTTGCTGTTAGATGGTTCTGCTTTGTTAATGCCAAGAAGTAGAGAGGTAGTTGCTCTTGCTTTTCTACAGTTAGGAATGCCATTTGTTTTGACGTGTCCAGCTCTGCACCCAGAAAGGTTATTCTTTGGGATGGAATCAGCCTTGACTTTTTTATATTGACTGTATATCCCAGGGCTTGCAGCAGGTAAATGACTCTTTGTAAGTCTTCTGTTAGCTTGTTTTTGTTGTCCGCTTGTATCAGGCAGTCGTCCAGGTAGGGGTAAATCTGGATTCCCTGAAGCCTGCAATGAGCAATTACTGATGCCAGGCATTTCGTGAACACTCTGGGCGCAGTAGATAAGCCAAAGGGCAATGCTGAGAATTGATAATGCTCTGATCCTGCAAGAAATCTGAGGTATCTTCTGCAATTTGGTCGTATGGGGACGTGCAGGTATGCCTCCTTGAGATCTAGCGTTACCAGCCAAGACTCCTTGCCCAACATGGGAAGAAGCTGCTGTAGGGTCAGCATTTTGAATTTTGGAACAATGAGGAATGTGTTTAAAGCGGACAGGTCGAGAATAGGCCTCCAATTTCTCTCTCTTCTTGGTACCAGGAAGAGTCTGGAGTAAAATCCCTTTCCTTGTTCCATAGATGGTACCTTTTCCACAGCTCTCATTCTTAATAATTGAGATATTTGCTTTAGAGCTTCTGCCCTTTGAGTAGGTGGTAGGTTTGGCATTCCTCTCTTTCCTGGTAGAGTATGGAAATGGAACCTGTAACCTTGGTCTATAGTTTGCAAAATCCATTTTTCCCTTGTGATGCAATGACAGTTCTTTGAAAATAAGGCTAGCTTTCCGCCTAAGGGTGCTTCCAGTTGTTCCCTGGTAGGCGGTGCCAGAGCCAAGTCACTGTGATTGTGTTGTTGTAGTGGTGGTGGCTGCGTCTGTGCCTCGCTGGTTGTTACCCTGCCACTGGCGTCCCCTGTAGGCACCCCTGGATTGGTTTCTGCCTCTTGAACGCCTACTCCTGCCTCTCTGTGCTTTAGAGGAGTCCGGAAAGGACCAATTCTTGGAGGGCCAGTTCCTGCTAAACCTTGGAGGTTGAACCTGTAAGAAATCTTTCACTGTTTGTACAGATTTCACCTTCTCTTCCATCTTTTTCAGTACCTGCTGTGCAGGAGAACCAAATAAATTGACCTTGTCCATGGGTGCATCTAAAAGTTTTGATTTGACATGGTCCGGTAAGGCCTGCTCTTTCAACCATGCATGCCTTCTGATAACTGTGCCAGTCATGGCTGATCTAAAGGAAGCCTCCAGCGCATCATAGCCACACTTTAAAGAATGGTTACTAACTTGCTGTATGTTATGTACCATTTCCTGAACATACTTCTTATCTAAAGATTCATCAGAGGACAGTTTTTTAGTTAACTGGTCTAGCATAAATTCTTGATATTGAATCATATGAAATTGACAGTTCAAAGCCCTAGCTAACAGAGTAGCAGAAGTGTAAACTTTTTTACCCCATCTCTCGAAGGACCTGGATTCCCTTTCAGAGGGGAGGGTTTTTTTAGCAGATGTAGTTGCTACAGCCTTAGGCCCCTGGGAGATAGTCTCGGGATCTGCAAAAGGAGCCTTGTATAAATGGTGATGAGTGTCCGGGACCCTGTAGAACCTATCGGGCTTAGCAGGGGCCGGAGGTAATGAATCAGGAGCAGTGCAAGCATCATTAAATGCATCATCTACAACAGAAAGAACTGGAGGTATAGCTAAAGGCCTATGCTGTGGCAAATGTAAAAATGTTCTAAGCCTTTTCCTGGAGTCTGAGAAATCTTGGCCCTGCCACTGAAATTGTTCCCTCATAGCATGCAAGGTTTCCCCAAAGGAAAATTCCTCAGGTGGAGAGGCAGAAGGGATGGACTCTTCAGCATCAGAGTCTTTGTAAGGGGAGCAAGGAGCCTCTGGAAGGTCTGTATTTTCTGAGTCATCAGAGGAATCATCTGTGGATACTGGCTATGGGGGCTCTACTCTAGGCCTCTTCTCTGGAGGTGGATGAGAGGCCCTGTCTGGATGAGGCTGGGATCCACGAATTAAAGAAATGAGATCCTCTGCCAGAGAAAGCATATGGGAACTGGAGCTGGGCCTGTGAGAGGGGGGCTTAACAGGTACAGTTTTTGAAGCTTTAGCTGCTTTAGCCCTGGCAAAGGCCTTAATGGACATGGCTGCAGGAGGCCTAGCAGCTCCACGTGCATGGTTTGAAATATCCAAGGGAATAGTGTCAGATAATTCCTGAGAAACCGCAACTGCAGGTTGGATTTCAGAAGCCGATTCCACCAGGTTAGAAGAGGCCTCGGTAGAAGGCATGTTTTCGACTGGAGGAAGAACCGCTTGCTCGGTTTCAGCCGAAACAGAGACACTCGTGGTTGGCTTAACAGCGGTTTCGGCCGAAACCGCGGACTGCGAGTGTCGGTCCTTTTCCCTGCGTTTTTTGGTTATTTGTGAAGTCTGAGGATCCGACGGCATAATATAAGCAAATTCAGAGCCGAAAAACTGCTCAGCAAATTCCGACCGACGTCTAAGCGTCCGTCGGTTAAAAGAAGCACAGGCTAGACAAGCTGCTACGTCGTGGTCTGGGCCTAAACAAGGTAAGCAGTAAGAGTGGAAATCTTTATGAGGTATTGGTTTCCCACAAGTTAAACAGTTATTCACTTTTTCTGACATCGGCTGAGGCAAGAAAGAGTCCCAACGGGGTACTTAGCTTTTTAGAAGTCTTCGAAGTAGTATTCGGTAGTAGTAATCTCTGGTTCTGACCGACCAGCACTTGCGAACAGCTTCTGCTTCAGGCGCCACGCGGCAAGAAAGACTGGGGAAAATGGCGTCGGCTGATGCCTTTATACCCGAAGAACTGCAGCTATGACGTCGGGTGAAGCGCGACACCAGCCGTAGCCGGACCCAGACTTTGGAATCCGGCCGACCGAAGGGCTGCCTGACAGGACAACCCATTTGTAAGGACTGCAGATGCATCCTTGAAGGACATCTGTACAATGCTCGTGTTTCACTGTTGCAGTCATTACACTTGGGTTGAATCCCAAAGCTGAGGTAGGGCGGCTGGGTCTAAATAGGATTTGGACAGGCTATGAGGCCCTGCAGAACTGCAGTTGCAAAGCCTTCTATGGATTTAGAGTAAAGAGGTAAGTGACAATGCTTGATAAAATTGTGCACTGAACTCCAAGTTGCAGCCTCCAAAATTTCCTTGGTTGGTGGTACTCTGAGAAAGGCTGCTGAAGTGGCTGCTGCCCTGGTAGAATGTGGCCCGATTTGCCATGCTGTGCATAGCAGAAACGAATGCAGTGTCCTATCCATTTTGAAATAGTCTGCTTTGAAATAGCCTTTCCTTGTGATCCTACAGCATATGCTACAAACAGTTGCTCTGTTTTTCTGAAAGCCTTTGTTTTGTCCAAGTAGAAATAGCTGCCTGTGCATGTCCAAAGAGTGCAGAAGTCTCTCCCCTTTATTCTGGGGATTTGGATAAAATGTTGGCAAATTAATGGTTTGGTTAAGAGCCACACTGGATACTACCTTTGCCATAAATTTTGGGTTTGTCCTTAGAAAAACCCTGTCCGGATGAAAAATGATAAACGGTTCCACTGCCATTAAGGCCTGTAACTCTGAGACTCTTCTTGCTGAAGTTATTGCTAGGAGCAGAGCAGTTTTCCATAAGAAGTTTATATCAGCTGCATTGGCTGGCTCAAAAGGAGGCAGTGTGAGCTTTTCCAAGACAAAGTTGAGGTCCCATGTAGGTATCTGTACTCTCCTTGGGGGTCTTATGTTTTTTGCCCCTCTGGGGTACTGTCTTAGCAGTGGATGTGAGAAAATAGGAGGTTCCGTATTGTAATGAGCTGAAATGGCAGAGGCATGGATTTTAATTGATGAGAAGGATAGGCCTTTGTCCAGCATCTCAGTTAGGTACTGTAAAATCTGAGGAATATTTGGAACAATGGTTCAAGTCCTTGTGCCTGGTTCCAAGCACAGAATCTCTTGCATTTTTCTGCATAAGATTCCCTGGTGCTGGGCCTCCTGGCTTCCACAATGACATCCATAACAGCTTTAGGGAGAGGTGTGTTCTGAATGGCTGTATTTGCCATGCAGCCAGATTTAAGGTTCTGAGTTGGCTGTGCAGGATCTGATTGTTTTGTTGAGTCAGAAGATGAGGAATTTGAGGTAATGTCCAGGCTGGGCCTTAACAGAAGCTCTTTAGAATTGGGTACTAGTGCTGGTGTGGCCAGTCTGGGGCAATCAGAATCATTTTTGGCTTCTCTTGTCTGACTTTTAGGAGTACCTTGGGGAGGAGAGGCAGTGGTGGAAAGGCATAAACTGTTAGGGTTTTCCAGCTGAATGATAGAGCATCCACTTTCCATGCCTGTGAGTGATAAGTCCTTGTGCAGAATCTCTGTAGTTGGTAGTTGTGAGGGGAGGCAAAAATATCTATGTCTGGGCTTCCCCATTTCTTTGTTATGCTGAAGACCTGTGGATCTAGTTTCCACTCGTGAGGGTCCATGAGGTTTCTGCTTAGTTCGTCTGCCAGAGTATTTTTCTTTCCTGGCAGTAATTGTGCCTGCAGATGTACTTGATAGGTCAGTGCTGTGTTCCACAAAGTCATGGCTTGCCTGCAGAGGGGTATGAATGCGTGCCACCTTGCTTGTTTATGTACCACATAACTGCAGTATTGTCCGTCTTTAGCAATAGTTGTCCTGGATGTAGTAGATCCTTGAAGGCTGTCAGGGCATTCTGTACAGCTAGCATCTCTTTTTGATTGATATGAAGATGCATTTGGTCCTCGGGACACGTGCCCTGAATACATTTTCCTGCCATGTGTGCCCCCCAGGCATAATCCGATGCATCTGTTATTGTCTGTCTGGCTGTGAGTAAAGTGAAAGGCTATCCCTTGTTGTGGTGACAGGCTAGTGCCCACCATCGAAACTCCTGTTGCAGGCAGGGGATAAGAGTTATTTTTTCCAGGCTGTGGCAATGTTGAGTTCAAACACTTTTTAGATACCATTGTAGCTTCCTCATATGCAGTCTTGCATATGGAATTAGCAGGATGCAGGATGCCATGAAGCCCAAAGCCTACAGAATTTTTCTTGAGGTAACTGGGTCTTTGTTGCCATCATTTGAAAGTAATGAGTCAGTTGCCTTTGCTTGTCTGGCGTGAGATAAGCCATCTAGGCAGTTGCATTTAAGCTTGCACCCAGGAATATTACCTCTTGAGAGGGCACTAGTTTTGATTTATTTTCGTTTACTGTGTACCTTAGGAAAATTAGTAATCTTTTTACAAATGCCAGATGCTTTAGTAGAATGTCCTTGCTCTCTGCTTGAATAAGGCAGTCGTCCAAGCAGGGATATATTTGAATTCCTTTGTCTGCAAAATGCAATTACTGGTGCCAGGCATTTTGTGAAGACCCTGGGCACAGTAGATAAGCCAAAGGGCAGTGCAGAGAATTGGTAATGCACTGAGCCTGCTATGAATCTGAGGTATCTTCTTGCAAGACTGTCTGATTGGGACATGCAGGTATGCCTCTTTGAGGTCCAAAGTAACTAGCTAAGCCTTCTTGCCCAGCATGGTTAGAAGTTGTTGCAGTGTCAACATTCTGAATTTTGGAACATCCAGGAAAGTATTTAGAATAGACAGGTCCAGTATTGGTCTCCAGGCTTTGTCCTTTCTGGATACCAGAAAAAGTATTGAGTAAAATCCTTGCCCCTGCTCTTGCTGTGGTACTTTTTGAATAGCCCTCATATACATGAGCAGAAATTTGTTTTTGTGCCTCTGCCCATTGATTGTGTGGCAGGTCTGGCATACCTTTTGACCTTGGTAGGGTGTGAAAGTGGAACCTGTAACCCTGAGAAATAATATTCAGAACCCATTTGTCCTGGGTGATCATGTGCCAGTTTTGTGAAAAAGTGCTAGTTTTCCCCCCAAGGGTGCTTGCCAAGAGGTAAGTGCTTGGTATTTGTAGAGGAAAGTCATTGGGGCTGTTATCTATAAGGTTGTGATTTGTCTTCTCCGTCTTTGGGGGCTGAAGCATCCCATTGTTTAGGTCTGTATGAGCCTTGGGGCTGAGATCTGCCTCTTTGTGGCCTGTCTGACACTGGAAAGGACCAATTTTTAGTAGGCCCATTCCTGCTAAATCTAGGTGGCTGAACCTGTAAGAAATCCTTTACTGTCTGCATTGATTTTGCTTTATCCACCATTTTCTTTAACACCTCTTCTGCCTTAACACCAAAGTATCATGCTGTAATGGAGCATCCAATAATTTTGCTTTAACATGATCAGGTAAACTCTGTTCTTTTAACCAAGCATGCCTTCGAATGACAGAACCTGCAACTGCGGCTCTGCAAGATGCCTCTAATGAATCAAAACCACATTGCAAAGTATGCTTTCCCACTTGTTCAGCTGCATGCAATAAATCCTGCATTTCCTTGTTCTCAGGACATTCAGAGCTTGTAAGCATTTTCTGTTTCAGCAAAGACATTAAGTATTGCTGATATTTAAGCATGTGAAACTGGCAGTTTAAAGCCCTTACAGCTAAAGTAGCAGAGGTGTAAACTTTCTTCCCCCATCTGTCCAGTGCTCTAGAATCCCTATCAGACGGAACAGGGTTTTTTGCAGTGCAAGCCTTGACTCCTTAGGGACCCTGAGAAATAGTTTCTGGATCAGCAGCAGGGTTTTTATAAAGAAATTTATGAGAATCTGGAACCCTGTAGTACCTATCTGGCTTAACTGGAGCAGAAGGTAAAGAATCAGGAGTCAAACTGGATTCAGAAAAAACATCAACAATATCTAGTACAGGGGGGACAGCAAGAGGCCTGTGCTGAGGCAATAAAAGAAAGTCTCTGAGCCTTTTCTTGGATTCTGAATAATCCTGGCTCTCCCAATGGAAATGTTCCCTCATTGTGTGCAGGGTTTCCCCAAAAGAGTAGTCCTTGGGAGGAGAGGCTGAAGGGATAGATTCTTCAGCATCAGAGTCCTCATAGGGATGAAGAGAATATCCCTGTTCTGAAGAGGAATCAGAAGAAATAGAAACCTGGTCAGAGGAGTCATAACCAGTGTCTTATCTAGGCCTTTTATCAGGAGGGGGATGGGATCCCCTGATCAAAGTAAATGGGTCCTCGGCCATTTGGAGCATCTGTTTCTTTGGCATGGATGACTGTCCAGGAGAATGCTGTACTTGTTTCTTTGTCTTTAAATGTGTTTTAGACTTTGCCTTGGCTGATGAAGTGGTCTTGATAGTAAGCTGTGTAGATCTGAAAACACCCTCAGAAGCAGATGCCTGCTCAGCAGCTCCGGACCCATCTGAGGGAATTGTTTCCATAGGCCCAATACCTTGAGTTTCCAGAGGCCTAGCTGTATCCACGTGAGAGTCGGAGGCGGCCTGTGGCTCTGAGGTAGCGTGTGTCAAGGGCTGCGAAAGCGCCTCACTGAAAACCAGAGACTGGCCTAGAAGAGGCTTCGTCATCGGTTTTGGACCTCGGATGCTTGCCATTTTCTTTGTCCTTGCGCTTTTTATGGATTCCGGTAGTCGGTTGTTCCGACGGCATTATATAGTTAAACCTTCGGCCAAAGTCATGTAAAGCAAAATCGAACGGATGCTTAATAGTGCGTTGGTTGACTCTAGTACAAAACTGACAACTAGCAACGTCGTGGTCAGGGCCTAGGCAAGGAATACAGTAAGAAAGAAAATCCTTATGAGGTATTTGCTTCCCACAAGAAATACAATTGTTAACTTTTACTGACATCGGTCTGGAGCAAGAAAAAGTTTCCCCAATGGGGTACTTAGCTTTATTGAAGACTTCGGATCTGAAATTCAATTTCGAAAATCTCAGGAGTGGGCCGACCGGCACTTGCGAACTGCTTTTGCTTCGGGCACCGCGCGGCAAGAAAGACTGAAGAAAACGGCATCTGCTGCATCTTATATACCCCTAGCGCACTGACATCAGGGAAGAGGGTGACAGCTACCGACGCCGGACCAGGACATTGGAATTCAGGCTGACTGCGGGTAGCCTGCCAGCAGGATAACCCAAGTGTAATGACTGCAACAGTGAAACACGATTAACATCAGATATTTATGGCAAGTATATTACTTTTGCATCAGATGTTGACTCTTCGGTCCATTTCTCAATGGCCGATAAAGGAGTCCACAGCTAATGAAACTTTTTGGAAGTGTCACGGAAGAATATTCCAGAGGAGGGATGCACCAAAAAAGCAGCCCTCTCCGGAGTAAAAGTCCAATTTATGAAAAATGAAGGTATGAACACTGGACCAAATAGATGCAGCAGACATGTCAAAGGAATAATCTTGAAAAAGTCGCAACCACTTATCTAGTTGAATGACTCGAGAGGTAAGGCCATTCCCTCTTCTCTGTATATAAATGAAACACAATCAGAAAACCATCTAGACAGTCATTTCAGAAACTCCTTGTCCCAGCTTGGCTGCGGAAAAGGAGGCAAATAACTGCTCAGATTTTCTATTTTTTTGTATAGTGAAGGTAACAGCACAGCTAGGGATGTACATCCAACATGTGCAGTATATACTCTGATGGCAAAATTTGGAAAGAAAACAAAGACTGACAGACTGATTAAGGGAAGTTTCTGTAACTACTTTTGGGACATTTGAATTAGTTTGCAGGGTTACTATCCTTATGAAAACACAGATGAGGGTTTTGCAAGAGAGGGTGTGCAATTGAGACTCTCCAAGCAAAAGCAAATGCCACTGGGCAAGTACAGTGTTGTACCTACCATAAATGTAGATGTTCCGAGTGTTCACACTGCTGCAGTCATTACACTTGGGTTATCCTGCCGTCAGGCGGTCCCGCAGTCGGCCAGAGTTCCAAAGTCTTGGTCCGGCGTCGGTTGCTGTCGCTTCTTCCCTGACGTCAGTGCGCCAGGGGTATATAAGATGCATCCAATGCCATTTTCTTCAGTTTTTCTTGTCCCAGACGTCAGGTGCCCCCAAGTAGGTAGGCAATACATATTGCTAATTAAACAGATATGTAAAAAGAAAACAATACCTTCAGTTACAAGCAAATACATCACAAAGGTTGAATAGGATACAAAGGTATAGATAAGTCCAGCTAGGACAGAGGGGATGGAGGGAGGGTAACCTGGACTGCAGCAGTGTGAACACTCTGACATCTACATTTATGGTAGGTACAAAACTGTACTATGTTCATCGTGTTACACTGCTGCAGTCAAAGCTGAGGTTGGGGGGCTGGTCTATAAAGAGTTTAGGTTTGGCTATGAGGCCCTGCAGAACTGCAGTGGCAAATCCTGCTCTGGATTTAGAGTAGAGTAGAGAGGCAAGTGGTAATGTTTGGTAAAGGTGTGCACTGAACTCCAAGTCGCAGCCTCCAAAATTTCCTTGGTTGGTGGTACTCTGAGAAAGGCTGTTGAGCTGGCTGTTGCTCTGGTAGAATGTGGCCTAATGTTATTAGGGACAGATTTCCCATGCTGTGTGTAGCAGTAACGAATACAGTGTCCTATCTATTTGGAGATAGTCTGCTTTGAAATAGCCTTGCCCTGTGATCCTGCAGCATATACTATAAACGGTTGCTCAGTTTTCCTGAAAGCTTTTGTTTTGTCCAAGTAGAAGTGTAGCTGCCTGTGTATGTCCAAAGAGTGCAGAAGTTTCTCCCCTTTATTCTGGGGGTTTGAATAAAAAGTTGGCAAATGGATGGTTTGGTTAAGAGCCACACTAGATACCAACTTTGGCATAAAGGTAGGGTTTGTCCTTAAAGAAACCCCGTCCTGATGAAAAATTATAAAAGGTTCCACTGCCATTAATGCCTTATAGCTCAGACTCTTCGTGCTGAAGTTACTGCCAGGAGCAGAGCTGTTTTCCATGATAACAATTTTAGATCGGCTGCATTGGCTGGCTCAAAAGGTGGCAGGGTCAGTTTTTCCAAAACAAAATTGAGGTCCCAAGTTGGTGTTGGTGCTCTCCGGGGCAGTCTTATGTTTTTAGCCCCTCTGAGGTACTGCTTCAGCAAGGGATGAGAGAATAAAGAAGGATCCGTGTTGTAATGTGCTGAAATGGCAGAGGCGTGGATCTTAATTGATGTGAAGGATAGGCCTTTGACCAGCATCTCAGTTAAGTATTGCAAAATCTGAGGAATGTTTGGGACAAGAGGGTCAAGGTTTTGAGCCTGGTTCCAGGCGCAGAATGCCTTCCATTTTTCTGAGTAAGATTTCCTGGTGCTAGGCCTCCTGGCCTCCAAAATGACATCCATAACAGCTTGAGAGAGAGGTGTTGCCTGCTTGACTAATGAATCTGCCATGCAGCCAGGTTTTGGGCTGAGCGTGCAGGATCTGATTGTTTTGAGTCAGAAGGTGTGGAAATTGAAGCAAAATCCATGGTGGGCCTTGAGCTAAGTTCTTTAAGATTGGGTACCAGTGCTGGCATGGCCAGTCTGGAGCAATCAGGATCATCTGTGTTTTTTCTTGTCTGGCTTTTAGGAGTACCTTAAAAAGGAGAGGCAGTGGTGGGAAGGCATAAACGTTTAGGCTTTTCCAGCTGAACGAGAGAGCATCCACTTTCCATGCTTGTATGTGATAAGTCCTTGTGTAGAATTTTTGTAGTTTGCAATTCAGTGGGGAGGCAAAAACATCTATGTCTGGGCATCCCCATTTTTGCGTTACCATGCTGAAGATTTGTGGATTCAGTTTCCATTTGTGAGGGTCCGTGAATTTTCTGCTTAGATAGTCTGCCAGAGTATTTTTCTTTCCTGGCAGGAATTGTGCTTGCAGATAAACTTGATAAGTCAGAGCTGTGTTCCACAAGGTCATGGCTTGCCTGCATAAGTGCCCCCTTGCTTGTTTATGTACCACATTACTGTGGTGTTCTGTCTTTTATAAAAAATGTCCTGGATGCAGAAGGTCCTTGAAAGCTGTTAGGGCACTTTTGAACAGCCAATATCTCTTTTTGATTGATGTGAAGATGCATTTGGTCTGTGGTCCACTTGCCCTGAATACATTTTCCTGCCATGTGTGCTCCCCAGGCATAGTCCGAAGCATCTGTTGTTAGTGTCTGCCTGGCTGTGGGTAGAGTGAAAGGCTGACCCTTGTTGCGGTGACATGCCTGTGCCCACCATCAAAACTCCAGTTGTAGGCAGGGAATTATTGGTATTACTGCTTCTAAGCTGAGAGAGTGCTGAGTCCAAACACTTTTTAGGTACAATTGTAATTTCCTCATATGCAGTATGGCATACGGAAATAGTAGTATGCAGGATGCCATGAATCCCAGGGCCTGCAGACTTTTTCTTGCAAGGTTCATAGGTTCATAGGTTCATAGGTTTATACTAGGCTATCTGCCCTAAGGCATTTATAAGCCCAGCCCAAATTTTTGTGGCTTACGCCACCCCTTATATGAAAAAATACTGTGCCCATTAGTTTGTTGTGCCTCTGTCCAGCAGTGACACAGAGATGATACCCGGGATAAACCTACGATCTCCCATCCACAGGTCCAGATTTCTCTTGAACAGAGCCAGCAAGGTGCTCTGCCTCACATGGATCGGGATTTTATTCCACAGCATAGGGAGTCTCTGAGTGATAAATCTATCCCTCCAGCACGTCCTATTTATATCCGTGCTAAGGTTTAAGTCGCTTGCTCTAGTGGTTTTGGTGGATTTGGATTTTTTGAGGTGGAGCATGTCCATTAATTCCGGGTTGGACATGGCCTTGTATGTCAGGCACATGTCACCTCTGAGCAGGCGGTATGCAACTGAATAGAGCTGGAGTTTCTTCAATCTGGCAGCATATGACAGATTTTGGAGTCCCTTTATCCTTTTGGTGAGGAACTTTTGGGGTCTCTCCAATTGCTGCAGATGTCGGGTGAGACACATCCCGAATGGGGCATTGTACTCGATCATTGGTCTGATAAGTGAAGAGTACAGGGGAACAATGACCTCACTAGATCTGGATGTGAATCCCTTCATGATCAGGTGGGCAATGTAGAAGGTCTTTCTAACCACTTTAACAACGTGAGTGTCAAAAGAAAGGCCACTGTCAACCTGGGTCCCCAGGTCCCTGATGACCTCTTCTGTGCTTAGTGGATTGCCACCTATATGGTAGCTTGGGGTTACCTTGTTTTTCCCGAAGGGTATGACTATACATTTTTTGGCGTTTAACTTCAGGCCATGGCTCTGGCACCAGCTATCTGTTTCCGTGAGTCCCTTCTGAAGGATATCCGTGTCCGATGCACTTTCCACTATGGCGCCCAGTTTGCAGTAGTCTGCAAACTTTGTCAGCCAAAGTCCTCCCATGTTGGCCTGTACTACTGAGAAGTAGATGCTGAACAAGAGGGCCAAGGACCGAGCCCTGTGGGACACCACTTGTGACCGGCTTGGAGTCTGACATAGCGCCAGCAACTCTAACCCTGTGGGTTCTGTCCTTAAGCCAGTTTGCAACCCATCTTGTGACATATGGGTTTACATTTAAGCTGGTAAGTTTTTCTACAATACCAGAGTGGGGTATTGTGTCGAAGGCCTTTGCAAGGTCAAGGTAGGCTGTATGGACTGCCTTTCCCTCATCAATGGCCTTGGTGACTGTTTCGAAGAAGTCGACCAAGTTCAAAAGGCATGATCTGCCCTTGACGAAGCCAAACTGGGTCGGGTCCAATGTCTGCAAGTCCCCTATATCTTTGTTTAATAGCTCCATTATGATCCTCTCCAAGATTTGCAGACTAGACTTAAGCTTATGGGGCGGTAATTACCAGGGTCCGTAGAGACACCGCCTTTGTGGAGTGGGACCACAGTTGCCGTACGCCACTCCTTGGGCACGTATACTGTGGTAAGGCTGAGATTAAACAGCTGCCTTATGTGCGGGTTTAATTCCTCATTTAGCTCGTGTAGCACACAGCCGGGGACACCATCCGGTCCCATTGATGCTGTGTTTTTAGCTTTAGAGAGAGCAGCTTTCACCTGCGCATTTGAGATGTCTGGGAGGCTACACTCTGCTGGGATAGTTATCTCTCCTTTAGGGGGGAGAGAGGGGGGTGAAGTTTGCACTGAACCTGTCTGCCAGTATGTTGGCAATGTCTGTGGGTTCAGTGATTTTTGTATCATTTTGGACTAATTCTGAGCATATCTGGGAGTTTCCACCCAGGTCCCTAACATAGCTGAAAAAGGCCTTATGACTGTCCTTTGAATCCATGGCAATTTTTCTCTCAAAATTGGCCTTAGTTGATTTTATGAGTGCTCGTATTTTTTTTACTAATAATGATCAGGGGTGACTTCCCTTTTATGGATTTTGTTCTATCATGTAATAGCTTTCTTCTCTTATTGTAAAGTTTGTTAATGGCTGGGGTCCACCAGACTGGACGTTTGCCCTTTGTGGAAAGAGTCTTGGTTTTATTTGGGATTGCCTGATCCATGCAGTCCTGGAGGTGTTCATAGAAGGCATTTGTAAGGGCTTCCAGCTTGGGTTGTGGTTTCCACTGGCTCAGGGGCCTTGAAGGATACCACACCAGTCTTGAGTAGTGTGAAGTTTGCTTTAGAGAAGTTCTTCACTGTGGTCTTTTTGTTTGGGGTGGGGCGGGATGTGGATTTCCAGTGAGATTAGTTTATGATCAGATCTCACCAATGAGGATATACTTCGGTGTGGAGCATTTTGTCCCCATGTTTGTGATAATGAGATCTAGTATATTTTCTCCTCTCGTGGGAACAGTGACTAGCTGTTCCATGGCATTTGAATTTATGAACTCCAGGAACCGTTGGGCTAGAAAGTTAGGGCTTGAGTAATGTTCCCAGTCTATATTCGGGTAGTTGAAGTCACCCAATATGATGGTGTTTGGAGATACATTTATACCCTCCAGTGTCTTCAGGAAGGCTGTGTGGGGTTCCTGAGTTTGAGAGGGTGGCCTGTAGCATGCTACAATTTGTAGAGCAGTTTTGCCTATGGTTAGTTGCACCTGGATGTTTCCCGAAGCTTCGTGCGTTGCCACCAACCTGGAGGTGTGGGTATCCTTTATGAATATGGATACACCCCCTCCTTTTGTGGTGTGGTCCGGGTTTTGGGGCGGAGCATGATATGAGGTAAAACCTAACAGTGCCGGGGTGCTCTCAGGAACCTTGAACCAGGTTTCAGTTACAGCACAGACATCGATGTTCTCCATACCGAGAAGGGCCTCGAGTGCGTGCATTTTGAGATTTAGACTTCTGGCATTGAGCAGCATTACCCTCAGTTTCTTCCCATTTTTGTTTTCTAGGGTGGTAGGTTTAGAATTTGAGCCTTGCCTAAAAAGGCACTATGGGGTGGCAAGAGCCTTAGCCAATATCCGGAATCCCAGGGTGACAGGTGCAAGCCGTCCCTTGCGAAGCAGCGTGGCTTGTCAAGCATGTCATCCCAGGCAGACAGACACTGGATCCCCTTTGAATGACACCAGACATTAAGCCAATTGTTAAAGCTGATCATCTTGTCTCTATATTGTGGCATCATTCTTGGTGAAGGAAGGATACTGCTCAGGGTCATACCTGCCTGGGCTACATAATCAGAGAGCTCCTCTATGTCTCTCTTCATGTAGTCCAGGGAGGTACGTCTCAGGTCGTTCACACCAGCATGGACAATGACTGTGTCATATTTGTACTTGCCGTGGAGTGACCAGAGTGCTTGTGTTATGTGGCGGATTCTAGCGCCCGATAGGCAGCTTACTGTGACCCTCTCCTTGTTCAGCCTGGTGAGTGGGACGTCAGTGTGTCTGACTATGGAGTCACCTATGACAAGTATGTTTGGTGTTGTATTTGGCCTTAAGGGCTGTGACTGCTTTGCACACTGCTTTTGTGGTTTGTGTTGCTTGTGGGGTGTCTTGAGGTAGCAGTTGTTTGGGTGTCTGCTTTGGAGGCCTCTGCTGTTTAGGTAAATTTTTACTCAGAGCCTCCGAGTAGGTCTTTGTGTGTTTGATTCAGTGGTGTGGTAGCATTATGTGAGGCTGGTTTTGTGGTGTGTGTAGTTGCCTTCTCCTCCTGTCTGGTCTTGCCAGTCCTGAGTCGAGAGAGCTCAGCCTCCAGTTTGGCTAAATAGCTGCATCTCTCGCAAGTATTTGTGTTATGTGGGAGGAGGAGAGGGTTGTCTGTGTACATGAGGCAGTTATAACATTGCCTCAAGATTCCCAGATTCACCAGCTGGACCGGAGAGGAGATTGACAACTGACCTTTGGACATGCTAGAATAATATTGGGAATTCCTTAATAATTGAAAACAAGGGCCAGTGGGGAGTGAGGGTGTAGTGCTTTTAATTTTTAGTGCTGACGTATATAATTGCTATAGTGAGCAAGTGCCAGGTAACTTGAGTGCAATGTGTTACAAGTAACTAAATGCAAAAACGACAAACAGTAACTTTCTTTCAAGTAAAACAAGGAACTAGTACAGTAAGCAACGCAGATATCACTAGTGATCCACAGAAGCGCTGAGAAGCCGCGTATTAGGTGGAATTAGCTTCCAGGGAAATAACAAGCAAACAAACAAACAACAAGCATATAAACAAAGCTAGATTCAGCAGGCCTGGATCTAGTCTATGCTAGAGCAAACAAGGTGTACCAATTTCAGTAAGATACAGTTCAAATATTCAGGCACTATAAACCTTTAACCAGAAATTCCCAGCTCAGAAGGGCAGAGTCCAGCCTCTTCTCCCACAAGAGTGCAGACCACGAACCTTCTTAATGTAAAATAACTGGCCTGAAGCCCAAGTGCCTAAACCAGAACTAATACCCTTGGACACTGGGCTCTCAATCAGCAGTTCCCAACTTAGAAGGATGAAAGCTACCTGTCCTGCCACCACAGTGCTTGCCACAAACCTTCCTAATGTAAAACAACTGGTCTGAAGCCCAAGTGCTTAATCCAAAAGACTTAGAATGATAGCTACACTTTAATCAAGTTACAACCAAGCAGTAATAAATACAATTGAATACTTTAGAGAATGTCTGGATTAGTGCTCAAGTTACACAAACAAAGCTAGATCCAGCAGGCCCGAATACAGTCTATGCCACAGCAAGCAAGGCACCAACTTGGTAAGAAGCAGTTCAGATATGCATGCACTATAAGCCTTTAACCAGAAATTCCCAGCTCAGAAGGGCAGAGTCCAGCCTCCTCCCACAAGAGTGCAGACCACAAACCCTCTTAATGTAAAATAACTGGCCTGAAAGCCCAAGTGCTTAAACCAGAATTAATACACTTTTAGAATAACAAACACTGAGCCCTCAATCAGCAGTTCCCAACCTAGAAGGATGTAAGCTACCTGTTCTGCCACAACAGTGCAGACCACAAACCCTCTCAGTGCAAAACAACTGGTCCGAAGCCCAAGTGTTTAAACCAAAAGGCTTAGAATGAGTTACACCAAGCAGTAATAAATACAATTGAGTATTTTTAAGATGATGCAAAAGTAAAATGAAGTAGGTAGAAACACAAGTACAGTAAAAGCAGATAAAAAAAAAATTATCTGAACAAGTGCTGAGATCAAAGAAACAGATTTGAGTGCTGAAACTAGAAAACTGGCTAGTTATAAGAAAAAAACAAGCTAGAAGGCTTCCCTCAAACACAGAAGGGCTTGGGGGCTCAGAAGCCTACAAATAGTCTATACCACTTAACAGGAAAGGCAGGAAATAACCTTAATTTTTTTTTGTCCGTTTCCCAGATGCTCTGTTTGTACACAGTAGGAGTGCCTGAAATCAGAATATGATCTCACTGCACTCAGTTGAGTGAGCAAATGAGATGGGCCCAGAGGCAGGCTGAGGGGCGGGCAGTTTCAAGGCCACTAAGATTTAACACCAAAACAAAAACAGGGAGGGTGGGTGTGAATAACTGAAGAGCAGAATAACTGCAACTTGAGTTCAATATTCCTTCAGCACAGTTTAAATCAAATTAAATACTGTATTTTTTTTTTAAAAAGTGCAGATAAAGGTACTTAAATTCTCTTATACGTCCAGTTGAATATAACCAAGTTCTTAGCTTGCCAAAGCTGAGGTTTTTAAGCAATAAAAATTTCACAATGTACCACTTAAAAAGGCAAGGACAGGAAATCAAAGAATGTGGCTACCCCCACACCTGTAATTACTAGCAAATAACACACTAGCTTCAGTTCAAGTTACTAAAGAGCAGAATAACTGCAACTTGAGTTCAATATTCCTTCAACACAGTTTAAATCGAATTAAATACTTTTTTGCCATTAGTTGAAACTATTGAGTCAGTTGTCCTTGTTTGTCTGGCGTGAGATAAGCCATCTGGGCCGTTGTATTTAAGCTGGCACCTAGGAATATTATCTGTTGTGCGGGCACTAATTTTGACTTATTTTTGTTTACTGTGTACCCTAGAGAAATTAGCAACCTTTTTAAAAACGCCAGATGCTTTAGAAGAATGTCCTTTGTCTCTGCTTGAATGAGGCAGTCATCCAGGTATGGATATATTTGAATTCCTTTTTGTCTGCAAAACGCAATTACTGGTGCCAGGCACTTTGTAAAGACCCTGGGTGCAGTAGATAAGCCAAAGGGCAGTGAAGAGAATTGGTAGTGCATTGTACCAGCTTTGAATCTGAGGTACCTTCTGCAATTTTGTCTGATAGGGACATGCAGGTATGCCTCTGAGGTCCAGAGTAACAAGCCAAGCCTTCTTGCCCAGCATGGGAAGAAGCTGCTGTAGTGTCAACATTTTGAATTTCGGAACCTCCAGGTAAGTATTTAGAGTTGAAAGGTCTAGTATGGGTCTCAAGTCTTTGTCCTTTCTGGGGACCAGGAAGAGTCTTGAGTAAAATCCTTGTCCTTGTTCCTGCTGTGGTACTTTTTGAATAGCTCTCATGTCCATGAGGGCTGATATCTGTTTTTGAGCCTCTGCCCATTGATTTTGTGTCAGGTTTGGCATTTTTTTTAGCCTTGGTAAAGTGTGAAAGTGGAACCTGTAACCTTGAGACACAATATTCAGAACCCATTTGTCCTGGGTGATTGTTTGCCAATTTTGATAAAAAGTGCTAGTTTTCCCCCTAAGGGTGCTGTCAAAATGGAAGTGCTTGGCGTACGAAGGGGGAAGTCATTGGGACTGTTTCCTGTATGGTTGAGATTTGTCCTCACCTCCTCTTGGGGTTCTGGTACCCCACTGTCGTTGTTTGTTAGAGCCTTGGGGTTGAGATCTGCCGCTTGGGCGTCTTATCTGCCTCTCTGTGGTCTGACACTGGAAAGGACCAATTCTTTGTAGGCCAACTTCTGCTAAATCAAGGTGGCTGTACCTGTAAGAAATCTTTGACTGTTTGCATAGATTTAGCTTTATCCTCCATTTTCTTTAACACCAAACAATGTATCATGTTGTAAAGGAGCATCCAATAATTTTGCCTTAACATGATCAGGTAAACTCTGTTCTTTTAACCAAGCATGTCTTCGAATCACAGAACCTGTAACTGCGGCTCTACAAGAGGCCTCTGAAGAATCAAAGCAACATTGCAGAGTATGTTTTCCCACCTGTTCAACTGCATGCAATAAATCCAGCATTTCTTCATAGTCAGGAGCTTCTGAGCTTGTAAGCATTTTCTGTTTTAACTGAGCCATTAAATATTGTTGGTACTTAAGCATGTGAAACTGGCAATTTAAAGCCCTTACTGCTAAAGTTGCAGAAGTGTAAACTTTCTTCCCCCATCTATTCAATGCTCTAGAATCTGTCAGAGGGGACTGGATTTTTTGCAATGGAAGCCTTAACCCCCCTTTGGGACCCTGGGAAATGGTTTCTGGGTCAGCAAAAGGGTTTTTATAAAGAAACTTGTGAGAGTTAGGGACTCTATAGTACCTATCTGGTTTGGCTGGTGCAGGGGGCAAAGAATCAGGATATGAGCTGGATTCAGAGAACACATCATCCACAATATCTAAAACAGGCAGAACAGCAAGGGGCCTGTGCTGAGGCAATAAAAGGAAGTCCCTGAGCCTTTTCTTGGATTCTGAATAATCCTGAATTTCCCAATGGAAATGTTCCCTCATGGTATGTAAAGTTTCCCCAAAAGAGTAATCATCAGGAGGAGAGGCTGAAGGGATAGATTTCTTCAGCATCCGAGTCCTCATAGGGGGGTAAAGAGTATCCCTGGTCTGAAGAGGAATCAAAGGAAATGGAAACCTGATCAGAGGAATCATAGTTTGTATCCTGCCTAGGCCTTTTCTCAGGAGGGGGATGGGAACCCCTGATTAGAGTAATGAGGTCTTCAGCTATTTTGAGCATCTGTTTCTTAGGCATGGAGGACTGTCCAGAAGAATGCTGTAGTTGCTTCTTCGTCTTTAATGGTGTTTTTGTCTTGGCTGGTGCTTTAATGGTAAGTTGTGAAGGTCTGAAAACACCCTCAGAAGCCGATGCCTGCTCAGCGGCTCCGGACCCATCTGAGGGATTAGTTTCCGTAGGCCCAATACCTTCAGTTTCCAGAGGCCTAGTTGTCTCCACGTGGGAGTCAGAGGCGGCCTGTGGCTCTGAGGTAGCGGGTGTCAGGGGCTGCGAAAGCGCCTCTGAGAACCGGCGACTGGCCTAGAAGAGGTTTTGTCGGTTTTGGACCTCAGATGCCAGTCTTTATCCTTGCGTTTTTTTATGAATTGCGGTCATCGGTTGTTCCGACGGCATTATATAACTGAACCATCGGCCAAAGTAGTGCAAAGCAAAATCAAAATGTCGTTTTATAGTGCGTTTGTTAAATCTGGCACAAAACAGACAACTAGTGACGTTGTGATCAGGGCCTAGGCATGGAATACAGTAAGAGTGGAAATCCTTATGAGGTATTTCCTTCCCACAAGAAATACAATTAACTTTTTCTGACATCGGTCTGAGGCAAGAAAAAAAGTTTCCCCAACGGGGTACTTAGCTTTATTGAAGACTTCGGATCTGAAATTCGACTTCAAAAAACTCAGGAGTCGGCCAACCGGCACTTGCGAACTGCTTTTGCTTCGGGCACCGCGCGGCAAGAAAGACTGAAGAAAATGGCGTCGGATGCATCTTGTATACCCCTGGCGCACTGACATCAAGAAGAGGCGACAGCAACAGACGCCGGACCAAGACTTAGTAACTCTGGCCGACTACGGGACCGCCTGACGGCAGGATAACCCATGTGTAATGACTGCAGCAGTGTAACACGATGAACATCAGTATTCCTAGTTAAAAAGTTATGGTACACCTTGGCCATAGGTTCAAAAGGAGGAAAGGAGGCCAAGTTACAGCTTGAGGGAATGGTGATATCTCAAGGGAGAACAGGGGACTGAGAATAAAGGCACCCCTGAGGAATGCCTTGCAAGTAGCTTAATGGAGACAGAAGACATACTCTCCTATATGAAAATTTTAAATGTCCACTATCTGAACTTTAACAGTAGAATAGTTAACCAAATTATGAAACGGGAAGCCAGAAAATTTAAGACCGCTGGGAAAGGAGCCAAAAAAGGGATCTGGGTGTTTATTTGAAGCTGAAACAGAAGCTTTTCCACATAATCTTGTAAATATTTCTTGTTCAAGGTCTCTGTGCAGAGGTATGGATGTGAACCACCTTGGAAGACAGCCTGGACTGTCTAGCCATCACTGTAAGTGGAGAACCCAAACTGTGAACCGGAGTGCTTGAATGCCCAGGTGAGAATATAGACTGGTGAAAAATCTGGATTGGGATTCACTACCCAAAGCAGATGTCACAGCTGGGGCTACAAAATGGAAGTTACACCTGTCGGATCACAATAGTGCAATGAGGATGACTGCAACCTTCCTCGCCAAGGCATTCTGCATAAGCTTTGGCATAAGACAAGTGTGAGGAAACATACAGGAGCCCAGATAGCTATATGTTGGTCAAAGCATTCTTTGGTGCCTCTCCCTACCTGTGAAATTAGGACAAAGTACCTGCTGCACTTTGCACTGTATTGGGAGTCAGAGACTGCAGCATGTTAGGTCCCGGAAGCATAAAATCTGCTCTACCACATGACTGAATGTCCACTTCCGATAGCACAGACTTGCTCAACCTGTCTGCCAGAACACTACTTCCCCAGAATGTGCATTGCTACCGAAGTGCAATGAGAAGCTATAGTCCAATGCCAAACTCTCAAGCCTCATGACATAACAGATCATGGTAGTGATCATGAGCATTCTCCCTGTTGCTTTTTTGCATACCAGATTATTGACAGGTCGGTCTGGGATTGATATTCTCAGAGGGATGGAGTGCAGTAAAGCTGGTAATACTAGCAGGACTGCCCTCATTTCCAGGAAGTCAAATATGAAGATTAGCCTCATAAGGTGAACATGTACCTTGCAATGTCAGTGGTACTGACCCCCCCCCCCCCCAATCTGGGAGACATCCATGGTCACTGCATCTTGGGGGAGTACACAGAGTAAGACGGCAACCTTGTGAAAGCTTTGGGGATTCAAGCCACCATTGTATGTGCAGTCTACAAATGTATGTGAGAAATACTTGGAAGCTCATGGGATTATATTGGATAGACCACTGGAATGAAAGTGTCCAATGGAGAGCTCCTGTGACAACTGGCAAGACAGAAAGTACAGTTTTGTACCTACCATAAATGTAGATGTTAGAGTGCTAATACAGCTGCAGTCATAACAGATGGGGTTCTCCTGCCGTCAGGCGGGTCCTCGGTCGGCCGAATTCCAAAGTCTAGGTCCGACGTCGGTTGTCGTCGCTTCTTCCCTGACGTCAGTGCCACAGGGGTATAAAGGAACCAGCAGACGCCATTTTCTTCAGTTTTTCTTGCCCCAGATGTCAGGTGCCCCCAGAAGGAAGGCAATACATAAATTTGTGTAATAATGCAGTGTAATATAATCAAAATACAGTAGTTGCAAGCAAATACATCAAATGAATACCCCAATCAGGTTGTATGAGGATGTGCTAGCCTACAGGCCTGTCCCAAGAGGGGAAGGAGGGAGGGAAACCTGGACTGCAGCTGTATTAGCACTTGAACATCTACATTTATGGTAGGTACAAAACTGTACTATGTTCATCGTGCATACAGCTGCAGTCATAACAGATGGGTAGAATCCCAAAGCTAAGAAAGGGGTGGTAGGCACTAGGTGGAACTAGGAGGAGCCAAAATGCCCTGCAAGGCTGCAGTGGCAAAGCCTGCTCTAGATTTGGAGTATAATGGTAGGTTGTAGTGCTTGGAGAAGGTATGCACAGAACTCCAAGTGGCTGCTTCCAAAATATCCTTGGTAGGAACTCCTCTGAGGAAGGCTGCAGAGGTGGCTGTGGCCCTGGTGGAATGAGTTCTAATGCCTGTAGATACAGTTTTGCCATGAAAGGAATAGCAAAAGCGTAGGCAGTGGGCTATCCATTTTGAGATTGGATGTTTGGAAATTGGCTTTCCTTGAGCTCCTACCGCATAGGCCACAAAGCTGTTCTGATTTTCTGAAAGGCTTTGTTCTGTCCAAGTAATAACGCAATTGTCTGTGGATGTCCAAGGAATGTAGTAATCTCTCCCCTTTGTTTTGAGGATTAGGATAAAAAGTAGGTAAATGTATGGCCTGATTTAAAGCTACCCTGGATACCACTTTGGGCATAAAGGACGGGTTGGTTCGTAAGGAAACTCTGTCCTGATGGAAGATAAAAGGATGGACAGCCATGAGAGCCTGTAGTTCTGAAACTCTACGAGCTGAAGTGATAGCCAGAAGGAAAGCTGTTTTCCAGGACAAATATTGCAAATCCGATGAGGCAGCTGGCTCAAAGGGAGGCAAGGTCAGTTTTTCCAGAATGAAATTAAGATCCCAAGCAGGTATTGGTTGTTTCCTTGGAGGTCTTAAATTCTTAGCCCCTCTGTGGAACTGTCTTAAGAGAGGATGAGAGAATAAAGGTGGATCAGTGTTGAACTCTGCAGAAATGGCTGAGGCATGGATTTTGATGGAGGAGAAAGAAAGTCCACTGCTTAGCAGTTCAGCCAAATATTGTAGTATTGAGGTAAATTCAGTTTTCCAGGGTCCTGGCCCTTTTTCTCATTCCAGACACAAAAACGTTTCCATTTTGCGGAGTAAGCCTTTCTAGTTGATGGCCTTCTGGCCTCCAAAATGACATCCTGCACCTCCTTGGAGAGTAGGGCCTGCTGTGATGCTAAGGAATCTTCCATGCGGCTAGATTGAGTGTTTTTAGCTGACTGTGAAGAGTTTTGAAGCTGTGCTGAGTCAGAAGAGGCATTAGAGGCAGGGTCCATGGTGGGGAATGCGTCAGGCTCCTCAGGAGTGGGTACCAGTGTTGCCTTGGCCAGTCCGGAGCAATGAGGATCATCTTGGGTCGGTCTGCTCTGGTCTTCAATAGAACTTTGGGCAGCAGAGGAAGAGGTGGGAAGGCATAAACTGTCATTGATGTCCAACTGAAAGATAGAGCGTCCACTCTCCAGGACTTTGGATGGAAGATCCTTGAGCAGAATTTTGTCAATTGATGATTTTTGTGGGAGGCAAAGAGATCTATGTCTGGCCTTCCCCATTCTTGGATTATTTCTGTAAAAACTTTTGGATGCAACTTCCATTCGTGTGGATCTGTCATATTCCTGCTTAGGTTGTCTGCCAGCGTGTTTTCCTTGCCTGGCAAGTACTGTGCTTGTAGTTCCATTTGTAAGTCCATGGCCATGTTCCAAAGTGACATGGCCAGTCTGCATAGGGGGTAAGAATGTGTTCCTCCCTGCTTGTTTATGTACCACATAACTGTGGTGTTGTCTGTTCTTATCAATAGTTGACCTGGTTGTAGAAGGTCCTTGAAAGCTATAATAGCATTTATTACTGCTAGCATTTCTTTTTGATTGATGTGAAGGTGCTTTTCTTTTTGGGACCATTTGCCCTGAATGCACCAATCTGTCATGTGCGCCCCCCAGGCGTAGTCCGAGGCGTCTGTTGTGATGACTTGATTTGCTTGAGGCTTGCTGAATGGAAGACCTGTGTTGGTTTGACATGCTTGAGCCCACCACAGAAATTCCTTTTGCAGACATGGAATTAGTAGTATTACTGTTTCCAAACTGTGGCTGTGTTGAGACCATATGTTTTTCAGGTACCATTGTAGTTTCCTCATATGTAGCTTTGCACATGGGATTAGTAAGATGCAAGATGCCATGAATCCCAGAGCCTGCAGGACTTTCCTTGCAGTCAGCCTGGTGCAATTTGCCAGTGTTCTGAAGTATTGATTAGTTGCCCCTGCTTCTCTGGCGTGAGGTAGGCCATCTGGGTGTTTGTGTCCAAATTGGCACCCAGGAAAATTATCTTCCGAGAGGGTATTAGCCTTGATTTCTTTTTGTTGACTGTGTATCCCAGAGAGTTCAACAACCTTATTACATAAACCAGATGTTTCAGAAGAATGTGCTTGCTGTCCGCTTGGATCAGGCAGTCGTCCAAATAGGGGTATATTTGTATCCCTTGAAGTCTGCAGTAGGCAATTACTGATGCCAGGCATTTCGTGAATACTCTGGGCGCAGTAGATAATCCAAAGGGCAATGCAGAGAATTGATAATGGGTTGAACCTGCAAGAAATCTGAGGCACCTTCTGCAATTTTGTCTGATTGGGACATGCAGGTATGCCTCCTTGAGGTCCAATGTTACCAGCCAAGACTCCTTGCCCAGCATGGGAAGAAGTTGCTGTACAGGGAGCATCTTGAATTTTGGTACGAGTAGAAATGTGTTTAGGATGGATAGGTCCAAAATAGGTCTCCAGTCTTTTCCCTTCCTTGGCACCAGAAATAGCCTGGAATAAAAACCTTGACCTTGTTCGTGCGTAGGTACTTCTTGAATAGCTTTCATGTTTATGAGATCTGTAATTTGCCTTTGTGCCTCTGCCCTTTGATTGTGTGGCAGGTTTGGCATGCCTCTCATTTTTGGAAGGGTGTGAAAATGGAATTTGTAGCTTCCATTTATAATGTCCAGGATCCATTTGTCCTTTGTGACAATGCCATTTTTTTGAAAATAATGCCAGCTTTCCTCCTAAGGGAGCTGCCATTTGAGACTTGGTTGGCATGCAAAGGGGAAAGTCATTGGTTTTGCTTTCTGAAAGATTGCGAGTTATCCCCACCACCTCTTTGTGTAGGAGCTTGCCATTGTCTGCCTCTAAACGATCCTTGGGACTGTCCTCTGCCCCTCGGCGCCTGTATCTGCCTCTTTGGGGTCTGTCCGTGGCAGGAAAGGACCAGTTTTTGGAAGGCCAATTTCTACTAAAACGTGGGAGTTGTACCTGTAGAAATTCTTTCACAGTTTGCATTGATTTAGCCTTTTCCTCCATTTTCCTTAACACCTCCTCAGCATTAGCACCAAATAGTACATCCTTTTGAAGAGGGGCGTCTAGTAATTTAGCTTTGACATGATCAGGCAAGGCTTGTTCCTTGAGCCAGGCATGCCTACGTATGACTAATCCTGTGACAGCAGCTCTACATGAGGCCTCTAGAGCATCAAAACCACACTGCAAGGTATGCTTACCCACTTGTTCTGCACTATGCATCAAATCCTGCAACTCCTTCAAGTCTGGTTGTTCAGGTTGTGACATTTTACTTTTCAATTGTGATAACAAAAACTGTTGGTATTTTAGCATATGAAACTGACAGTTTAAGGCCCTCATGGATAAGGTAGCAGAGGTATATACCTTTTTTCTCCACCTTTCTAAGGATCTAGAGTCTCTCTCGGAAGGTAATGGATTTTTAGCAATGGAGGCCTTAACACCCTTGGGGCCCTGTGAGATAGTTTCTGGGTCAGCAGCATGGCTTTTGTATAGAAATTGGTGTGAGTCAGGAACCCTGTAGTACCTGTCTGGCTTAACTGGAGCTGGAGGTATTGAGTCCGGGTTAAGGCAAGCCTCCGAGTAAACATCATCTAAGATGTCCAAGACAGGAGGTATAGCCAGAGGCCTGTGCTGAGGTAGCAAGAGAAATTCCCTGAGCCTTTTCTAGGAATCTGAATAATCTTGGCCTTCCCAGTGGAAGTGTTCCCTTAAGGTATGCAAAGTTTCCCCAAATGAGTAATCCTCTGGGGGAACAGAAGGGATGGACTCCTCCGCATCAGAGTCTTCAAAAGGGGAGTAAGAATGTTCCTGATCAGAGTGCTCTGAAATAATGGAGCCCTGTTCAGAGGAGGGGGAATCTTCCTCCACTCTGGGTCTTTTGTCCGGCGTGGGGCTGAGAACCTCTGATAAGAGTAATTAAATCCTCAGCCATTTTAAGCATCTGTTTCTTAGGCATGGGACCTGGAGATGGGCCCTGTGTAGCTGGTCTCTTAAGAGTGCATGGTTGCTTTAGACTTAGTGAAAGCCTTGATGAAGAGGAAGGTCTGAAGACACCTTGAGTGGAGGTGGACCTGTCCACATTCTGAGTTTCAATGCCAAGAGTGGCTTCGGTATCTGTAGTCGGTGTGTGGGCAGAGGAGCCTGCGACCTCGGGCACAGGAGACACAGTCAAAGAAGTGTAGTCGGTAGTCAGGGGCTGCGTAGGATCCTCGCTGAGAACCGGACCACATGTAGTCGGCTTTGGCGTGGTGTCGGTAGAGGCCGCGGACCTCGTGTGTCGGTCCTCGTCTTTGCATTTTTTAGACAAAACCGGAGTCGGAGTATCAGACGACATAGTATAGTTAAATGCTTTCCCAAAATAATGCTGGGCGAACTCCGCCCGACGCTTAATAGTGCGTTTGTTGAATGTAGCACAAAAGCGACAGACCGAGACGTCGTGGTCTGGGCCTAAACAAGGTATACAGAGGGAATGGAAATTCTTATGCGGTATTTGCTTCCCACAAGAAATACAATTATTAACTTTGTCTGACATCGGTCTGAGGCAAGAAAAGTTTTCCCAACGGGGTACTTAGCTTTTAAGAAGACTTCGGTTTCCAAATTTTCGTAATCTCAGGAGCTGGCCAACCGGCACTTGCGAACTGCTTCTGCTTCGGGCACCGCGGGGCAAGAAAGACTAGGGAAAATGGCGTCGGCTGGTTCCTTTATACCCCTGTCGCACTGACGTCAGGGAAGAAGCGACGACAACCGATGCCGGACCTAGACTTTGGAATTCGGCCGACCGAGGACCCGCCTGATGGCAGGAGAACCCATCTGTTATGACTGCAGCTGTATGCACGATGAACATCTGTGACATTGTCAGTCTTTAGTAATAGTTCACCTGGATGTAGTAGATCCTTGAAAGCTGTCAGGGCATTCTGTACAGCTAGCATCCCTTTCTGATTGATGTGAAGACGCATTTGTTCCTTGGGCCACGTGCCCTGAATACATTTTCCTGCCATGTGTGCCCCCTAGGCATAACCCGATGTATCTGTTATGGTCTGCCTGGCTGTGGGTAAGCTGAAAGGCTGTCCCTTGTTGTGGTGACAGGCCAGTGCCCACCATCGAAACTCCTGTTGTAGGCAGGGAATAAGAGTTATTATTGTTTCCAAGCTATGGCAATGTTGAGTCCTAACACGTTTTAGATACCACTGTAGTTTCCTCATATGCAGTCTTGCATATGGAATTAGTAAAATGCAGGATGCCATGAAGCCCAGAGCCTGCAGAATTTTTCTAGCAGGGAGCTGGGTCTTAGTTGCCATCATTTGAAAGTAATGAGTCAGTTGCCTTTGCTTGTGTGGCGTGAGATAAGCCATCTAGGCAGTTGTATTTAAGCTTGCACCAAGGAACACTCTCGAGAAAGCACTAGTTTTGACTTCTTTTCGTTTACTGTGTACCCTAGGCAAATTAGTAATTTTTACAAATGCAAGATGCTTTAGTAGAATGTCCTTGCTCTCTGCTTGAATAAGGCAGTTGTCCAAGTAGGGATATATTTGAATTCCTTTTTGTCTGCAGAATGCAATTACTGGTGCCAGGCATTTTGTGAAGACCCTGGGCACAGTAGATAAGCCAGAGGGCAGTGCAGAGAATTGGTAAAGCATTGCACCAGCTATGAATCGGAGGTATCTTCTGTAAGATTGTCTGACTGGGACATGTAGGTATGCCTCCTTGAGGTCCAAAGTAACTAGCCAAGCCTTCTTGCCCAGCATGGGTAGAAGTTGCTGCAGTGTTAACATTTTGAATTTTGGAACATCCAGGAAAGCATTTAGAATTGACAGGTCCAGTACTGGTCTCCAGGCTTTGTCCTTTCTGGGTACCAGAAAAAGTCTTTGGTAAAAATCTTGCCCTTGTTCTTGCTGTGGTACTCTGAATAGTTCTCATGTCCATGAGAGCAGAAATTTGTTTCTGTGCCTCTTGCCCATTGGTTTTGTGGCAGGTCCGGCATACCTTTTGATTTTGGAAGGGTATGAAAGTGGAACCTTTAACCCTGAGAAACAATATTCAGTACCCATTTGTCCTGGGTGATCATGTGCCAATTTTGTGAGAAAAGTGCTAGTTTTCCCCCTAAGAGTGCTGCCAAAAAGGAAGTGCTTGGCATTGGTAGAGGGAAGTCATTAGGACTGTTTCCTATAAGGTTGTGATTTGTCTTCTCCTCCTTTGGGGGCTGAAGCACCCCATTGTTTAGGTCTGTATGAGCCTTGGGGCTGAGATCTGCCTCTCGGGTGTCTGTATCTGCCTCTTTGTGGCCTGTCTGACACAAGAAAGGAGCAATTTTTTGAAGGCCAGTTTCAGCTAAACCTAGGTGGTTGAACCTGTAAGAAATCCTTTACTGTCTGCACTGATTTTGCTTTATCCTCCATTTTCTTTAACACCTCTTCTGCCTTAACACCAACCAAAGTATCATGCTGCAGTGGAGCATCTAATAATTTTACTTCAACATGTTCAGGTAAACTTTGTTCTTTTAACCAAGCATGCCTTTGAATGACAGAACCTGTAACCGCGGCTCTACAAGAAGCCTCTAATGAATCAAAACCACATTGCAGAGTATGCTTTCCCACTTGTTCAGCTGCATGCAATAAATCCTCCATTTCCTTATTGTCAGGACATTCTGAATTTGTAACCATTTTCTGTTTTAACAAAGACATGAGGTACTGTTGATATTTAAGCATGTGAAATTGGCAGTTTAAAGCCCTTACAGTTAAAGTAGCAGAAGTGTAATTTTTTCCCCCCACCTATCCAGAGCTCTGGAATCCCTATCAGAGGGGACAGGGTTTTTTGCAGTGGAAGCCTTAACCTCTTTGGGACCCTGAGAAATAGTTTCTTGGTCAGCAGCAGGGTGTTTAATAAATTAATTTATGAGAATCTGGGACCCTGTAGTACCTGTCTGGCTTGACTGGTGCAGGGGGTAAAGAATCAGGAGACAGACTGGATTCAGGGAAAACATCAACAATATCAAGCACAGGTGGGATAACCAAGAGCCTGTGCTGAGGCAATAAATGAAAGTCTCTGAGCCTTTTCTTGGATTCTGAATAATCCTGGCTCTTCCAATGGAAATGCTCCCTCATGGTGTGCAAGGTTTCCCCAAAAGAATAACCCTCAGGCGGAGAGGCTGAAGGTATAGATTCTTCTGCATCAGAGTCCTTATAGGGAGGGAGAGAATATCCCTGATCTGAGGAGGAATCAGAGGAAACTGAAACCTGTTCAGAGGAGTCATAGTCAGCGTCTTGCCTAGGCCTTTCATCAGGAGGGGGATGGGAGCCCCTTATCAAAGTAATTAGGTCTTCGGCCATTTTAAGCATCTGTTTCTTTGGTATGTGTCCAGGAGAATGCTGTACTTGTTTCCTTGTCTTTAAAGGTGTTTTTGACTTTGCCTTGGCTGTTGTAGTGGACTTAATAGTAAGCTGTGAAGGTCTGAAAACACCCACAGACACCGATGCCTGCTCAGGGGCTCCGGACCCATCTGAGGGAATAGTTTCCGCAGGCCCAATACCTCAAGTTTCCAGAGGCCTAGGTGTCTCCACATGGGAGTCTGATGAGGCCTGTGGCTCTGAGGTAGCGGGTGTCAGGGGCTGCGAAAGCGCCTCACTGAGAACCGGCAAACCGGCGACTGGCCTAGAAGAGGCTTCATCGGTTTTGGACCTCTGATGCATGTCCTTTTCCTTGTCTTTGCGTTTTGTATGAATTTCGGTCGTCTGTTGTTCCGAAAGCATTATGTAGGTTAAACCTTCGGCCAAAGTAATGTAAAGCAAAATCAAACAGACGCTTAATAGTGCGTTTGTTGAATCTAGCACAAAACCGACAACTAGTAACGTTGTGGTCAAGGTCTAGGCAAGGAATACAGTAAGAATGAAAGTCCTTATGAGGTATTTGCTTCCACAAGAAATACAATTGTTAACTTTTACTGACATCAGTCTGGAGCAAGACAGTTTCCCCAACGGGGTACTTAGCTTTATTGAAGACTTCAGTTCTGAAATTTGATTTCGAAAATCTCAGGAATCGGACGACCGGCACTTGCAAACTGCTTTTGCTTTGGGAACCGCGCAGCAAGAAAGACTGAAGAAAATGGCGTCTGCTGCATCTTTTATACCCCTGGCGCACTGACATCATGGAAGAGGCGACAGCAACAGACGCCGGACCTAGACTTTGGAATTGTGGTCGACTGCGGGTAGCCTGCCAGCAGGATATCCCAAGTGTAATGACTGCAACAGTGAAACACTATGAACATCAAAAGGTTCCCCTAAAAAACTGTTAAAAGCCCTTCAGGACTGCTCCACCACCCTTACAAGAGCTTCCCAAGTGGAGGAAGTGCTAGCTCAGCAAAATTTACTGCTTTGAAAATTAGTAATTGTGTACTTACCATAACTTGCCATCTGTGTTGTCCATTTTCATTCTTCCTCACAAATGGGTCTGGGATCAGACCTTCAGACTCTGCTGCATATGATGAGACCAGAAGGGGGCAATGAGAATGACAGCTATTCAGCCTGCATGCCTTCTGTAAGAATTTGGGAGCTGGAGGAAGAAGAGGATAAGCACAGAGGAGACCCATGGGTCAGTAGTTACTTAGAGCCTCTCGGTGACTCCCCAAGATGGGTGGGAGGGGATCAGTATCAAGTACTTTCTGCATTTGTTGAGTGGCAAAGAAAATGTGTAACAGCAATGTTGGCCCCTGCGGCTATAAATAATGTATGTTATGGATGACAGATCACTCATGGGGCATCAGAATGGACATGCCAAGTCTGCCTGCTAGTGCGTTGATTTTCCCAGGAATGTACACTGCAATAAAAAAATTGTCTGAAGAGATAGCCCATTCCCAAACCCTCATGGCCTTTCTGCGCAGCAAGTAAGAGCAGGTTCCTCCTGGTTTGTTGACGTACCAGACTACTGACATGCTCAGTGTGAAATGCCATAGACCCCGAAGGAGACCGTCCTGAAATGCCTGCAACACCAGGACAACTGCTCTCATCTTTAGGATGCTCATATGCAACTTCTCTCTAAAAGGAAGCACATGCCTTGGACCATCTTCCCCAAGAAATGCCCCCCAACCCACAGGGAAGTGTCTGTGGTCACCATGGCAAGTTGGGGAGAGAGGTTGAACAGTCAGCCCAAACACAGGTAGTCAGATTGGACCCACCAGCTAACATGACATTTGCAGATTGGAGCGAATCTTACGGGAATGGTGAAATACAGAGCACTGTCCAGCCAATGCCCATTTATTGATTCGCATAAAGAATCTTGTTAGAGGACCTAGAAGAATGGCAGCAGACACTGAACCAAGAGCTTGTAGTACTAGACTTGCTGGGGAGGATGGGTGGGACAGTACAGTCTATACCAGATTTCTCAAGGATGTGATGCGATGAAGAGGCAAGGGAACCACTTGAGAGTCGCAGTTTTTAACAGAGTCCCTATAAATTCCAGGGTGTGTACGGGGGCCAGATTCAATATGGCATGCTTTACTGAAATTCCTACGGTTTTGGCAATCTGCAGCAAGTAATCCCTAGCTTGTAGAAATTGATGCTTAAATATGCCATTGAGGAGACAATTATTGAAATATGGAAATACCTGGTATCCTTAGAGTATCAAGTGAGCTGCCACTACTGCCATGCATTTGAACACCCTGACGGCTGTGGTGAGACAAAAGGAAAGTACTCTGAAATGATTGGCTCCCAGTGTAAACTGTAGACATTCCTTGGATCGCCTGTCTAGTTTGATGTAATGTACATATCTCCAGGATCTATAACATCACATCCAGTCATTCTTGTACACAAAACACAGGATGGACTTAACTGTAACCATTCGGAACTTAGTCTTTACATATTACTTTAAGTTGCTTAGATCCAAAATGGGTCTCAAGTTCCCAGTTTTCTTTGGCACTAAATAGAAGCAGGACTAAGTTACGAATCCTATTTGGGTGGAATCTCCTGGATAACTTTTCTATAGTAATTTTCATATTTTCTGAGCTGCATCTTCCCAGAAAGAGGAAGGGAAAATGGTAAGCAATATCCTGTGGATAGAATTCTTAACACCCATAAATATTTGATACTTGTCCAGGAGTCAGGAAAAAAAAAAAAAAAAAAAAACAACTAGCTCCAGAGACAGTCAGGCAACACTTCAGGAGCTCTGATAGGCCCCATCAGAGGAGTAGCCTGAAACCATGATTCTGAGACACCCCCCCCTTGCTTCTGCAGCAACTTTGCCCATTGAAACATCCTCTAGCTCTGACAGAAGTATCCCTGCGCAAATCTGGGAAAAGGTCCTCCAAGAGTTTTGGAACCACATTTTCTTACCACCTTGTTAATTCCTAGAAAAAAGTACCACTTCCAACGGCAGACAGGGTCTTTCCATCCTGTTCGCTGCAAGTAAGCATATCCTTCAGTGATAGCCGAAGTAGGAGCCATCAAAGGGGCATTAAGATGACTTAAAGGGTACCGTGAAGTTGCACAGCCTCATCTAGGCATGTCCAACAGCTATGACTGAACTGGCTTGCCCATGAGGCTCCCTCCTCTGAATGGGAGATCAGCCTCGCTGACCAATTGGCAATGGAAGAAAGAGTAGCCAGCTCAAGAGAAACCTTAGAGGCCCTCTGCAAACATGGACTCAGAGTTTGGAACCTCCTTCAACAAATCTCTGTAGACTAGTAAAATGTGCCAGGTGATTTAACAACCTCAATGTGAATGGTGCCAAGACATACTAGAATTCCAAAACTGCAGGGTGTATCACAGAAGATAGCATCTTTTCGGCAGGTATGCTCATGAACCCAAAAGGAGACACATCTGGCAAGAACCTCCTCTGGATCTAATCCCTGGAGAAATCTCTGCATCCTGTCCAAATCTTCCTCTGTCAAGCTCCTAGAACATCTGGATGAAGTTGAGGAAGCAGGCCTAGAAAGGTTTTTTGGGGTTTGAAACAGTTGGGATGGTAGAGCCAGAGAAAAGTATAGTTTTGTACCTACCATAAATGCAGATGTTTGAGTGTTCACACTGCTGCAGTCATCACACTTGGGTTATCTGCCGTCAGGCGGTCCCACAGTTGGCCCGAGTTCCAAAGTCTTGGTCCGGCGTCGGTTGCTGTCGCTTCTTCCCTGACGTCAGTGCGACAGGGGTATAAAAGAGGCAGCAGATGCCATTTTCTTCAGTTTTTCTTGCCCCAGATGTCAGGTGCCCCCAAATAGGAAAGCAATACATAATCCCAAGTAAATTACACAAGTAGAAAACAATAGCTACAGCTGTAAGCAAATACACCATATAGAAATACATCTTAGAGATTGTATAAACAGGGAGCTATAGATAAAACCCAGGTAAGAAGAGGGGGAGGTGGGAGGGTAACCTAGACTGCAGCAGTGTGAACACTCGAACATCTACATTTATGGTAGGTACAAACTGTACTATGTTCATCGTGTTACACAGCTGCAGTCATCACACTTGGGTTAAATCCCAAAGCTAAGGCTGGGCGGTTGGTATTAAACAGGGTTTGGAGAAGCTAGTACGCCCTGCAAAACTACAGTGGCAAAGCCAGCTCTGGTTTTTGAGTAAAGAGGTAAGTGGTTGTGCTTGGTGAAGGTGTGCACTGAACTCAAAGTTGCAGCTTCCAAAATATCCTTGGTTGGTACTCCTCTGAGGATGGCTGCTGATGTTGCTGTAGCCCTGGTGGAATGAGGTATAATGTTACCAGGTGCAGGTTTCCCATGGTGTGTGTAGAAGAAACGGATACAATGTCCTATCCATTTTGAAATGGTCTGTTTTGATATAGGCTCTCCTTGAGATCCTGCAGCATAGAATACAAAGAGCTGATCAGATTTTCTGAAAACCTTTTATTTTATCCAAATAGAAACGTAATTGCTTGTGAATGTCCAAAGAGTGCAGGAGCCTTTCCCCTTTATTCTGGGGGTTTGGATAAAAGGTGGGTAAATGAATGGTTTGGTTTAGAACCACACTGGATACTACCCTTTGGCATAAAGGAAGGGTTAGTTCGTAAAGAGACTCTGTCTTGATGAAAAATGATGAGACTCCACTGCCATTAGGGCCTGTAGCTCTGAGACTCTTTGCGCTGAAGTTATTGCTAGCAGCAGGGCAGTTTTCCATGATAAAAATTTTAAATCAGCTGAAAAAGATGGCTCAAAGGGCGGTACTGTAAGCTTTTCCAAAACAAAATTGAGGTCCCAAGTTGGTGTTGGTGCTCTTCGGGGCGGTCTTATGTTCTTAGCCCCTCTGAGGTACTGTCTTAATAATGGATATGAAAAAATAGGAGGATCCGTGTTGTAATGAGCTGAAATAGCTGAAGCGTGGATCTTTATAGATGAAAAGGAAAGGCCTTTGTGCAACATCTCAGTTAAATATTGCAGAATCTGAGGAATATTTGGGACAAGAGGATTTTGGCCTTTAGCCTGGTTCCAGGTGCAGAACCTTTTCCATTTGTCTGAGTAGGTTTTCCTGGTGCTGGGTCTCCTGGCCTCCAGAATGACATCCATAACAGCTGTAGAGAGAAGTCTTGACTGATTGTTTAGATAATCTGCCATGCAGCCAGATTTAAAGTCTTGAGCTGGCTGTGTAGAATCGGATTGTTTTGCCGAGTCAGCAGGTGAGGAATTTGAGGTAAAATCCATGGTGGGCCTTGAGCATGTTCCTTAATATTGGATATCAGTGTTGGCATGGCCAGTCTGGAGCAATGAGTATCATTTGTGGCCTCTCTAATCTGGCTTTTAGCAGCACCTTTGCCAGAAGAGACAGTGAAGGAAAGGCATGCACTGTTCGTGTTTTCCAACCGAATGAGAGGGCGTCCACTTTCCAAGCTAGTGTGTGGTATGTCCTTGTGCAAAACTTTCGCAGTTGGTAGTTTTGGGGGGAGGCGAACAGATCTATGTCTGGGCTCCCCCATTTTTGAGTTATCATTCTGAATACTTGTGGGTCTAGTTTCCACTTGTGAGGATCCATGATATTTCTGCTTAGTTTGTCTGCCAGTGTATTTTTCTTTCCTGGCAGGTACTGTGCTTGTAGTTGAACTTGGTAGGTCAGTGCTGTGTTCCACAAGGTCATTGCTTGCCTGCATAGGGGGTAGGAATGTGTGCCCCCTTGTTTATGTACCACATCACTGTGGTGTTGTCCGTTTTTATTAGAAGTTGCCCTGGATGTAGGAGGTCCTTGAAAGCTGTTAGGGCATTTTGTACAGCTAGCGTCTCTTTTTGATTGATGTGGAGATGCATTTGATCTGCAGACCATTTGCCCTGAATACACTGTCCTGCCATGTGTGCTCCCCAGGCGTAATCCGATGCATCTGTTGTCATTGTTTGCCTGGCTGTGGGCAAGGTAAAGGCTGACCCTTGTTGAGGTGACATGCCTAAGCCCACCATAGAAACTCCTGTTGAAGGCAGGGAATTAGTGGCATTATTGTTTCCAAGCTGTGGCTGTGTTGAGTCCATACGCTTTTTAGGTACCATTGTAATTTCCTCACATGCAGTTTGGCATACAGTATGCAAGATGCCATGAATCCCAAGGCCTGCCGAATTTTTCTTGCAGGGAGTTGGGTCTTTGTTGCCATCATTTTGAAGTATTGAGTCAGTTGTCCTTGCTTGTCTAGCGTGAGATAAGCCATCTGGGCCATTGTATTTAAGCTGGCACCCAGGAATATTATGTCTTGTGAGGGCACTAGTTTTGACTTCTTTCCGTTTACTGTGTATCCTAGGCAACTTAGGATTTTTACAAACGCCAGATGTTTTAAAAGAATGTCCTTGCTGTCTGCTTGAATAAGGCAGTCGTCCAGGTATGGATATATTTGGATTCCTCTTTGTCTGCAGTATGCAATTACTGGTGCCAGGCATTTTGTGAAGACCCTGGGCGCAGTAGATAAGCCAAAGGGCAGTGCAGAGAATTGGTAATGAGTTATACCTGCTATAAATCGGAGGTATCTTCTGCAATTTTGTCCGATAGGGACATGCAGGTATGCCCCCTTGAGGTCCAACGTTACTAGCCAAGCCTTCTTGCCCAGCATAGAAAGAAGTTGCTGTAGTGTGAGCATCTTGAATTTGGGTACTTCCAGGTATGTGTTTAGAATTGAAAGGTCCAGAATGGGTCTCCAGGCTTTGTCCTTTCGGGAACCAGAAAGAGTTGAGTAAAATCCCTGTCCTTGCTATTGTGTAGGAACCTGTTGAATGGCTCTCATGTCCATGAGTGCTGTAATTTGTCTTCGAGCCTCTGCCCGATGATTTGATGGCAGGTTTGGCATTCCTTTTATCCTTGGTAAAGTGTGAAAGTGGAACCTGTATCCTTGAGTTACAATATTTAGGACCCATTTGTCTTTTGTGATGATGTGCCAATTGTCTGCAATTGTCTGCAAAAAGTGCAAGTTTTCCTCCCCAAGGGAGCTGCCAAGAGTGATTTGCTTGGCAGTCTGAGGGGAAAGTCATTGTGATTGTCTTCTGATAGTTTGAGACCTGTCTTCTCCTCCTTTCTGGGTTGTGGCACCCCAATGTCGTGGCTTGTAAGAGCCTTGTGGCTGACCTCTGCCCCTTGGGTGTCTATTTGCCCCTCTGAGGTCTGTCAAGTTGGAAAGGACCAGTTTTTGGTTGGCCAATTTCTGCTGAAACGAGGTGGTTGGACCTGTAAAAAATCCTTGACTGTCTGCATAGATTTTGCCTTATCATCCATTTTCTTTAAAACCTCTTCTGCTTTCACACCAAATAAAACATCCTGCTGTAAGGATGCATCCAATAACTTTGCTTTAACATGATCAGGTAAAGTTTGTTCTTTTAACCAAGCATGCCTATGAATGACAGACCCTGTTACAGCTGCTCTGCAAGAAGCTTCCAATGAATCAAATCCACATTGCAAAGTATGTTTTCCCACTTGTTCTGCTGCATGCAACAAATCTTGCATTTCCTTGTAATCAGGCTGCTCTGTATGTGTGCTCATTTTTTTGTTTTAATTGGGACATCAAATATTGTTGATATTTCAGCATGTGAAACTGGCAATTTAAGGCCCTCATAGCTAGAGTAGCTGAGGTATATACTTTCCTTCCCCATCTGTCTAGTGCTCTAGAATCCCTGTCAGACGGTACAGGATTTTTAGCAATAGAGGTCTTAACCCCTTTGGGACCCTGGGAAATTGTTTCTGGGTCAGCAACAGGGCTTTTATATAGGAATTTATGCGAGTCAGGGACTCTGTAGTATCTGTCTGGTTTGGCTGGTGCAGGAGGTAATGAATCTGGGTTAAGGCTAGATTCTGAGTAAACATCATCCACAATGTCTAACAGGTGGAATAGCAAGGGGTCTGTGCTGGGGTAGTAAGAGAAAATCTCAGAGCCTTTTCTTAGAATCAGAGTAATCCTGGCCTTCCCAGTGGAAATGTTCCCTCATAGTATGTAAAGTTTCCCCAAGAGTAGTCTTCTGGGGGAGATGCTGAAGGAATAGACTCTTCAGCATCAGAGTCTTCATAAGGGGGGAAGAGAGTACTCTTGTTCCTCAGAAGAATCTGAGGTAATGGAAACCTGGTCCGAGGAAGCGTAGTCCTCCTCCTGTCTAGGCCTTTTGCCAGGTGGAGGATGGGAACCCCTGATTAGGGTAATTAAGTCTTCGGCCATCTTAAGCATCTGTTTCTTAGGCATGGGGCCTTGCACTGGAGACTGCTGTACAGGCTTACTTACTTTTAATGGAGTTTTCAGTTTTGTAAAGTATTTAATAGTAAGTGTAGTCGGTCTGAAGACACCTTCAGCAACTGACGGCCTTTCAACTGCACCGGAATCCCCATCAGCCATGGAGTCGGAAGGGCCTAAAGAAAGGCTCTGGAGGCCCTGCAATCTCCGCTTCGGAGTCGGATGCAGGCTGGGGTTCTAAATCAGCGGTCGTCAGGGGCTGCGTAGGCGCCTCACTGAAAACCGGAGAAGTGGCGACTAGCCTAGCAGAGGCCTCGGTGTCTGGTTTGGGTCTTTACTGCCTGTCCTTATCTTTATGCTTTTTATGCATCCCGGTCGTCAGTTGCTCCGACGGCATGGTATAATTAAATTTTCTACCAAAATAATGTCGGGCAAAATCAAACTGACGTTTAATAGTTTGTTTGTTAAACCTAGCACAAAAATCGACAACCTGTGACGTCGTGGTCTGGGCCTAGGCAAGGGATACAATAAGAATGAAAATCCTTATGAGGTATTTGCTTCCCACAACAAATGCAATTAACTTTTTCTGACATCCGACTGAGGCAAGAAAAGGTTCCCCAACGGGGTACTTGGCTTTATTGAAAACTTCGGCCTGAAATTCGATTTGAAAATCTCAGGAGTCGGCCGACCGGCACTTGCGAACTGCTTCTGCTTCGGGCACCATGCGGCAAGAAAGACTGGAGAAAATGGCGTCGGCTGCCTCTTTTATACCCCTGTCGCACTGACGTCAGGGAAGAAGCGACAGCAACCGACGCCGGACCAAGACTTTGGAACTCGGGCCGACTGCGGGACCGCCTGACGGCAGATAACCCAAGTGTGATAACTGCAGCAGTGTAACATGTTGAACATCTGGCTTTAGTACAAGCACCATTACAGGACCCTACCTGTTGATCTGATGGTCTGGGACCACAGGATGATGAAGTTACAGAACATGACATAGTAATCACTGCTACCAGATCAGACAAGGCCTGTGAATCAAAGCTAGGCATCATGGCCTTCAGATCTTAAGTCTTCCTGCGTTTATCAAGAGGCTCCTAAAAGCCCCTCTGAGACTCTGGAGGGTTCTCTTTTTAAAATCCATGAAGCCTACAGAAGTTTGAAGAGGTTTGTGCTCCAGAAAAAGGTGAAGCAAACATTTGAGAAAAGTTTTGTTGCGCCAATTGGCAAGAGGACCTGGAGTTAAATGTGGTGCATCTCATGTGGATTTGACATGTTCAGGTGCCCCTCAGTCGATGTACTTATGGGCATCAGAATTTGGGATCTTACACCCACAAGAGCAGCAGTTGTTAAAACCGGTGCATTTCTTTCAGACATCGGAAAAAAGATTTTTTCTATTTTCGTGGACTAACAGATAAAGAGCTATACACTAAGCGTCCCAAACTAGTAAAAAATAGTTGCGTGTTGGAAATTTTTAAACAACTTTTTTTATATATCTGTTATGTATATATATATATATATATATATATATATATATATATATATATATATATATATATATATATGCTCCCACACACCACAAATAAAAAGAGTGCCAAGAAGGAAAGGAGGATAGAAGGAAAACAGTTTGTTGCTGGCATTTATTTTTTCTGCCAAGTCAAAAAGGAGGTAGGAGCAGAAAGTACAGTTTTGTACCTACCATAAATGTAGATGTCCGAACTGGATAGCATCTGCAGTCATAACAAATGGGTTGTCCTGTCGTCAGGCAGCCCTTCGGTCGGCCGGATTCCAAAGTCTGGGTCCGGCCGCTGATGTCGCACTTCACCCGACGTCATCTCTGCTGGTCTTCGGGTATAAAGGCATCAGCCGACGCCATTTTCTTCAGTGTTTGCCCCAGATGCCAGTTGCCCTCTTGGAGGCTAAAATTTGGATAAATGCCAATGTATGCAGGCAAGGTAGAAGGCAAATACAAAAAATAAGCATGTATGTACATATATACAAACAAATACACCATAAGAGACTCCCCCCAGCTAGCTATTAGGAGTGTAAATACCCTAGGAGTACCACAGAGGGGAAGGAGGGTGGGTAATCCTGACTGCAGATGCCATCCAGTTCGGACATCTACATTTATGGTAGGTACAAAACTGTACTATGTCCTTCATGGATGCATCTGCAGTCATAACAAATGGGTAGAATACCATAGCCAAACTAGGGGTGGAGGAAGAAAAAATTATGGTGCAGTTAGGATCCCTTGCAGTACAGCAGTGGCAAACCCTGCTCGGGATCTAGAATATAGAGGTAAATTGTAATGCTTGGCAAATGTATGCACGGAGGTCCAAGTAGCCGCCTCAATGTCCTTGGTTGCCACTCCTCGTAAGAAAGCTGTGGTAGTGGCTGTAGCTCTTGTTGAATGAGGTCTTATGTTCTGTGGCATTGGTTTTCCATGGTAGGAGTAACAGAATCTTATGCAGTTTCCTATCCATTTGGAGATTGTTTGTTTGGAAATTGCTTTTCCTTCCCTTCCTGGTGCATAGGCCACTAACAGCTGGTCAGTTTTTCTGTTACCTTTGGTTCTGTCCAGGTAGTAGCGCAACTGTCTATGTACATCCAAAGTATGCAGTAGCCTTTCCCCCCTGTTCTGTGGGTTGGGAAAGAAGGTAGGTAGGTGGATTGCCTGGTTTAAGGACACTCTGGATACCACCTTTGGCATAAATGTAGGATTAGTTCTCATGGACACTCTATCTTGATGGAAGATCAGGAAGGGTTGTACTGCCATTAAGGCCTGGAGTTCTGAAACCCTTCTTGCTGAAGTAATTGCCAGAAGGAAGGCAGTTTTCCATGATAGGTGTTGAAGATCCGCTGTTCCTGCTGGTTCAAATGGTGGGAGTGTCAATTTTTCTAGTACAAAATTTAAGTCCCATGCTGGTAGTGGTGGTTTCCTAGGAGGTTTTACATTCTTGATTCCTCTGAGGAATTGCCTGAGTAGAGGGTGCGAGAAGACAGGTGGATCAAAGCTGTATTCTGCAGAAATAGCTGATGCATGTATCTTGATGGAGGAATAGGACAGGCCTGTGAGTAGAAGCTCTGCCAAGTACTCCAGGATGTTAGCAATGTCTATGTTGGACACATCTTTTCCTCTTTCAGCACTCCAAGTGGCAAACCTTTTCCATTTTCCTGCATAGTTCCTTCTTGTTGAAGGTCTGCGGGCTTCAAGTATAATGTCTTTAACCCTTTGGGATAAGTCTGGGTTAGTTGCTCTTAAGTGATGTTCCAGGCAGTCAGTTGTAAGGTTTTTAGGTTTGGATGCAGGATGTTGTAGTTGTTCTGAGTTAACATCAAAGGCATCAGGGGTATTGACCACATTCTCCCCTGAGACATGCTCCTCAGCAAGGGATACCAGTGTTGTCTTGGCCAATTCGGAGCTATCAGAATTATCCTTGGTTGTTCCTCTTTGATTTTCAGCAGTACCTTGTGCATCAGAGGAAGAGGTGGGAATGCATAAGCTGTCAGGCCTTTCCAACTGAAGGAAAGGGAGTCCACCTTCCATGCAAGAGGGTGATACGTCCTTGTGCAGAATTTCCTGAGCTGGTGGTTGAGTGGGGATGCGAACAGGTCTATTTGTGGCATTCCCCATTTTCTTGTGATGGCCTTGAAGATGTCCGGGTGCAGCATCCATTCGTGAGCATCCGAGGTGGTTCTGCTTAACATATCTGCTAGGGTATTTTCTTTTCCTGGCACAAAGGTTGCCTGTAACTGGATGTTGTAGCTCAGAGCCATGTTCCAAAGGTCCAGAGTCATTCTGCATAGGGGGTAAGAATGAGTGCCCCCTTGCTTGTTGATGTACCACATGACTGTGGTGTTGTCTGTTCTTATCAATAAATGGCCTTCTTTGAGGAAAGGCTTGAATTTCTGGATTGCTAGTTGTACTGCCAGCATTTCTTTTTGGTTTATGTGCAGGTGCAGCTGGTCTGGAGTCCACAATCCTTGTATGCATTTGTCCAACATGTGTGCCCCCCAGCCTAGGTCTGAGGCGTCCGTTGTGATGGTCTGGTTCGCTTGACCTTTGTGGAAGGGCAAGCCTAGGTTTGCCTGGCATGCTTGGGCCCACCATAGGAATTCTTGTTTCAGGCATGGGATTAGTGGGATTTCGGTTTCTAAGCTGTGTGTGTTGAGACCATAAGTTTTTTAGGTACCACTGTAGCTTTCTCATATGCAGTCTGGCATGAGGAATCAGGATTATGCATGATGCCATGAATCCCAAGGCCTGCAGTACTTTTCGTGCTGTTAGTTTGTTCTGCTTTGTTAATGCCAAGAAGTAGAGAGGAAGTTTTTCTTGTTTTTCTGCAGTCAGGAATGCCATTTGTTTTACTGTGTCCAATTCTGCACCCAAGAATGTTCTTGTCTGGGATGGGATCAGCCTTGACTTTTTTAAATTGACTGTGTATCCCAGGGCTTGTAGCAAGCAAATGACCCTTTGTAAATCTGTTGTCAGCTTGTCTTTGTTGTCCGCTTGTAACAGGCAGTCGTCCAGGTATGGATAGATTTGGATTCCCTGTAGCCTGCAATGAGCGATTACTGATGCCAGGCATTTTGTGAATACTCTGGGCGCAGTAGATAAGCCAAAGGGCAATGCTGAGAATTGATAATGCTCTGATCCTGCAAGGAATCTGAGGTATCTTCTGCAAATTGGTCGTATGGGGACGTGCAGGTATGCCTCCTTGAGATCTAGAGTCACCAGCCAACACTCCTTGCCCAGAATGGGAAGAAGTTGCTGTAAGGTCAGCATTTTGAATTTTGGAACGATGATGTATGTGTTTAAGACGGACAGATCGAGAATGGGTCTCCAAGTTTTTTCTTTTCTTGGGACTAGAAAGAGTCTGGAGTAAAATCCTTTGCCCTGTTGATTTACTGGTACTCTCTCCACAGCTCTCATGTTGGTTAGTTGAGTTACCTGGTTTAGAGCTTCTGTTTTTTGAGTTGGAGGTAAGTTTGGCATTCCTCTTTTTACTGGTAAGGTGTGGAAGTGGAACCTGTAGCCTTGGTCTATGGTTTTTAAAATCCACTTGTCTTTTGTGATATAGTGCCAGTTTTGTGAAAATAAGGCTAACTTTCCGCCTAAAGGTGCTGCTATTTGCTCTCTGGTAGGCGGTGTCAGAGCCAAGTCACTGTGATTGTCCTGTTGCAGTGGCAGTGGTTGTGTCAGTGCCTCGCTGGTTATTACCTTGCCACTGTCGTCCTCTGTAGGCACTTCCTCTGGATTGGTTTCTGCCTCTAGAGCGTCTAATACCTGCCTCTTTGGGTCTTTGAGGTGTCTGGAAAGGACCAATTTTTGGCAGGCCAGTTTCTGCTAAACCGAGGGGGCTGAACCTGTAAGAAATCCTTCACTGTTTGTACAGATTTTGCCTTCTCTTCCATTTTCTTCATTACTTCTTGAGCAGAGGTACCAAATAGACTGTCCTTATCCATAGGAGCATCTAACAGCTTTGCTTTGACATGATCCGGCAGGACCTGCTCTTTCAACCATGCATGCCTTCTTATCACTGTGCCAGTCATGGCTGATCTAAATGAAGCCTCCAGTGCATCATAGCCACATTTCAAAGAATGGTTACTAACCTGCTGTATGTTATTCACCATTTCTAAAACATATTTCTTATCTAAGGATTCTTCAGAGGAAAGTTTCTTAGTCAACTGATCAAGCATAAACTCTTGGTATTGGATCATGTGAAACTGACAGTTTAAAGCTCTAGCTGAGAGAGTGGCAGAGGTGTAAACTTTTTTGCCCCATCTCTCTAATGACCTGGATTCCCTTTCAGAAGGGAGAGGGATTTTTGTAGAGGTAGAAGCTACTGCCTTAGGCCCCTGGGAAATAGTCTCAGGATCTGCAAGAGGGGCCTTGAAAAGGTGGTGATGAGTGTTAGGTACCCTGTAAAATCTGTCTGGTTTGGCAGGGGCTGGAGGTAAAGAATCAGGTGCAGTGCAAACATCATTAAATGCGTCATCCACAACAGGCAAAACTGGAGGTATAGCTAAGGGCCTGTGTTGTGGTAAGTGCAGAAAGGTCCTAAGCCTTTTTCTTGAATCTGAGAAATCTTGACCTTGCCATTGGAATTGCTCTCTCATGGCATGTAAGGTTTCCCCAAAAGAGAATTCCTCTGGTGGAGAGGCAGATGGAATGGATTCATCAGCATCGGAGTCTTCATAAGTGGACAAAGGAGCCTCTGGCTGGTCTGTAGTGTCTGAGTCCTCCGAAGAATCATCAGAGCACTCCTGCTGGGGTGGCTCTGTCCTAGGTCTCTTTTCTGGAGGCTGAAAGGCCCTGTCAGGGTGTGATTGGGATCCCCTAATTAAGGAAATCAAATCCTCTGCCAGAGTAAGCATTTGAGAGCTAGAAGTGTGTCTGTGTGAGGGGGCCTTAGCAGGAACTGTTTTAACAGTTTTGGCTGCTTTGGCCCTGGCAAAGGCCTTGATAGACATGGCTGCAGGAGGCCTAGCAGCACCACGTGCTGGGGTAGAAACATCCAAAGGGATGGTGTCAGATAAGTCACTAGAAGCCACAGTAGTAGGCAAAATTTCAGAGGCCAATTCAACTAAAGTAGCAGGAGCCTCGGTAGTAGTCATGGATTCAGCTGAGGATTGACCGGTTTTCTCGGTTTCGGCCGAAACAGAGACACTCGCGGTTTGCTTATCCGTGGTTTCGGCCGAAACCGCGGACCGCGAGTGTCGGTCTTTTTCTTTGCGTTTTTTAATTATTTGGGTAATCTGATGATCCGACGGCATAATGTACGCAAAATCTGAGCCGAAAAACTGTTCAGCAAACTCCGACCGACGCCTAAGCGTTCGTCGGTTGAAGGAAGCACAGGCTAAACAGGCAGCTACGTCGTGGTCTGGGCCTAAACAGGGTAGGCAATAAGAGTGGAAATCTTTATGAGGTATTTGTTTCCCACAAGTTAAACAATTATTTACTTTTTCTGACATCGGCTGAGGCAAGAAAGAGTCCCCAACGGGGTAATTAGCTTTTTAGAAGTCTTCGAAGTAGTATTCGGTAGTAGGAATCTCTGGATCTGACCGACCGGCACTTGCAAACAGCTTCTGCTTCGGGCGCCACGCGGCAAGAAAGACTGGAGAAAATGGCGTTGGCTGATGCCTTTATACCCGAAGACCAGCAGAGATGACGTCGGGTGAAGTGCGACATCAGCCGAAGCCGGACCCAGACTTTGGAATCCGGCCGACCGAAGGGCTGCCTGACGACAGGACAACCCATTTGTTATGACTGCAGATGCATCCATGAAGGACATCTAGAAACATCAACTGTAATATTAAGACAAAAGAAAATTGTGAGCAGTTTTCTCATGGCTCGAGATTTAGATCAGTGTTTTTATGCAGGCTACAAACAAGACTCGAGGAGTTGGGGATGGAATGGAGCTTTAAGGGTAGAGGGAGGAGCTCAAGATTTGGATCCCAAGTCTTGTAAATGCAGCAGAATCAGATCAAAAACCCGTTAGTGAGCAAGAATGAAAGGACAACATCAGACATAGATTTTAACACACACCATTTTCAACCAATTAACCATAAACAGTGCACACCCAACTCATCCACTGCAAAACTACAGCCCTAAACCCCAAACCATGTGTCTTGATCGCAGAAAAGGGCCAACAATAAGGAAAGCAACCTGAAAAGCCTGGCAGGATGTAACAGTTGCATTTACTCAGTTTACAATGCACGGTTTTCAAGTTAAACAACTTTCTACTACAAATATACCACACCTATGCTACCGTCATACCATTACTACCCAATTTTACAGTTTTCATATAACTTCTAAACTACTGACACCATTACCTGGAACAAACTATAAAGATCATACATTCAGTTTCTATACTGGTGCAAAGGAATGAAGATGGACATATTTAACACGTAAATATTGAGAACTTGTACGCATGCTGAGAAGGCCATGGGGTGTACAACTCCAACTGAGGATAAAACAATACTGCAAAAGTGAAGAAACAGCTGCTGTGAAGGGCGCCTTTTGTAACTACAAAGTAAAATGGTTGTTTCAACCTCAAGAAATGCCAAGGGGCTACTTGTTAACGCGGTAGAAAGATAACATTTACAGTAACACACATATTAGCCATTACTAGTAACATCCCATGCACATAACATGACAAAGCAGCTATGCATAACCTCTACACATTACAGCTAATGTGCAAGTGCCTTAGCACTTATTTAAATCAGAACATAGAAAAAAAGAACTTGCTGAAAAAAAAAATGTATTCTACAGGAGTACGGGTACAAGAATACTAACCCCATTCATTGTTAAGATTTTATTCCTCTCCTCCGTAAGGCTCTCTAAAGGTCTTCAAGCTTCTCATAAAGGTTTCTTTTCCTTATTTAAAGAAAGAAAATGAAGTTAAGCATGCTTTGCCAAACCAAAGCAAATAAAAACACAGCCTGTCAGAAAGTAATAAAGTAAACCAGTCACAACTGTGCCCTCTATGTAGACAAGAAATGCAGCCTACAAGTAGATATGTACAATAGGGATATAAAGCAGCATATTCACTATATCCCAGACAGCCAAGGACAACCTTCTGAAGGGTCCCTACCTTCAAATCTAAAAAAACAGGAGAAATGTAGCACCCCAGGTTGAAAACCAAAGCACCAAGGACAGTAAAACATGCTAACCATTCCTCAATGCAGAAGGTGGTTGAAAGTGAAGGTGAAAAGCTGCTACTCAAAAGGGATTATGCCAGTGTATTCACAATGCAAGCAACTACGAGGGGGGGGGGGGGCTGCTAACTGAGGGTTTGGACTAGTTATATTAAGCACAAGAGTGCTAAACATAATAGTATTGGGCAATCCATCAAGTCCATTATATACACCTACACTGTGCAATGAATATGGATAGTAAAGCAGTCTGAAGCTTGCAAAGACAACTTGCATTAAAGTACTATTTTTTTCTAAGGGTCCAGCATGCATTTTCCAAAGGGAATCCACAAACATGTATGCCAGATGTAAAGGGAAAATAGTTAACACCCTGGGACACCAGATGCTGCCTACTGGCACGAAGGACAGGATGCAGTACTGTATACTAGAAACTTAAAATGGATTATCCTCCCACCCTTTAAAGCAAAAAAAGGTAGAGAGAGCACAGTAACGGACAGTAAACAATGGAGAGGTACCAAAGCTGAAAGCAATGGAGAAGCCACAACATGAAGACTCAGAATAATTGGTGTGTCCCCCACACTTTTTTTGCTCTGCCAGAATTCCTGTGCTAAGAGTGCATGCAAGATCTAGGGACCTAAATTTTGTATGTGAAACAAAACACACTAGAGAGAAAGGTGTGTCCTACAGACTGCCCCTCTAATGAAACAGGCTTCCAATCCATGTGAAGCTGAGTTTGTCCATTACCCTGTTTTAAGCGCAACCTAGAACAGTAGATGGGGAACAGGAACCTTGCACTGGGCCTGGCACCCATGTCGTTTATGCATAGTGGCAGCTTATAAATGCCTGGCACTAAATATCCAATTTGGATACAGAATGGCATTCTTTTCAGGAAAACTTGGCTAGGCTTAGAAAGACCCCAACCTCCCATGGGTCATTACCTAGTAACAGTCTATGAATCAAGGAAAGAGGTAAAGGTATAAATGCAAGTCGGAGGCATTCAGAAAGATTTATACAGCTAAATGGGTTGAGTATACACAAAGGGCAGCTACATAGAGGCCAATTTATAACTGAACTTGAGACCATGTTCATTCTTCACAATTCTATATGCTAACCACACACGACCGTAATTAAGTGTCCATCCTTTTACATACTTAAGTGCAAACACACCAAAACTAACCTGTTAAAGAACATGTAACCAAACTTTTACAAGGTAATTCCCTCAAAAGAAAACAAACTACTAAATCTTACAAAAATAGTAACAAACTAAAAAAATAAAGATATACTTAACTATTTTAGCAGTTTAAGGAGCAAGGCCCAGTTTTCTTCAGGCAGACTTGTGACAAGTGCAAGACTTTATGGGACTTGTATACAGGAGAGACAAAACTTGAACTGAATAGGAAATGCATTCTCCCTGCTAAAAAAATAAAATATATTACAGCTATTGCATAAACATATGCTAGACAGTTTTTGCAATCAATACAAAGAATGAAAATAAAAAATACATGAATTACACAACAGGAAGTTAAACATACGTAAATGACATGCTTTTTTAAATGCTTAGTAGGGCACTACATGTATAATGGGTCTTTGATTAGAATAAACCCAAGACGAGCAGTGTGCAAAACAAAAAGTTATGTTCTTACCGTAGCGTTCCATCTGTGGCGTTCACCTTCATTCATTCATTACTGATGGGTGTCTGTTAAGTCCTCGGAACTGAGTCAGCCTTATAACAAGCTTGTGCCAGCCAAAAAACTCTTGAGCTAAGCTTTATCCGTAGTGCCCCTTCTCCCTGTTATCCCAGATAGAGTTTGCCTGTGACAAAGAAAGCAAAGGCATTTTCTGAGCAGGTCCCATCATTCGGGAAATGGACCAAATCCAGACCTCCAAGAGACCCTTGGAAGGGGGAGGAGGGTGGGACGTAAGGAATGAAAGAAATACAGATAGAACACTATGGTAAGAACATAACTTCTTTATCTGATGTTTATCTTCATTCATTCCTTACTGGTGGGACAAAGTCCCTAGCTACTTTATGCCCTGGGAGGCCCTTATGGAAGGACGTTCCTCAGCACCACTGAACCAAAGGATGCTCTCCTAAGGATGTTCGAGTACCACTGAACCAAAGGATGCGCTCCCTCTGGAGAGCGAATCCAATTTGTAATGAGTGATGAAGGTACGAGGGGTAGCCCAAGTTGCACCTACACAGATATCTATTGAAGCCCTAGAGTGAAAGGCTGCAGAAGTTGCCACTGATCTGGAGGAGTGTGCTTTGACTTTGCTCATTAGAGAAATTTGATGTTGGTAAACAAAACGCACACAATTTCTCAACCACTTAGATAAGGTCACTTTAGATACAGTTTTTCCAAATTTAGGACTTTAATAGGAAACTGGTCTGATTTACATAAAGATTTCTCTGTCCAGATAAAATTATAATGGTCTATGTAGATCCAGCAGATGAAGACAGTACTCTCCTTTGAGCAGTGGAAAATAGTGGCAGGTCAATGGTCTGGTTAAATGTCAATTCTGAAATAATTTGGGGCAGGAAAGAAGGGTTAGTCCAGCGTGATACTCTGTCCTTATGAAAGGTCACATAAGGACGCTTTATGCACAAGGCCTGACGCTCAGATAAGAGTCTTGCTGAGGCGATTGCTAATAAAAATAGGGATTTCCAGGATAAGAACTTTATATCGCAAATGGCAGCAGGTTCAGAAGGTAAGAGTCAGGGACTGCAGAACTAGTGTTAAACTCCAAGGTTCGATCAGTTCTTTGAATGGTGGTCCGATAAGAAAGACCCCCTTCAGGAAGGTTTTACAGAGACGATGGGAGATTGGGGAGTCGTCTTTAAATCCATTATGGAAGTTTGAGACAGCAGCCAAATGTTCTCTAATGGTGGAGGCTGCTGCTCCTGAATGAAGACCTGACCATCCAAAACCACACTAACAGGAGCTGAGCAAGAGTCTCATTCTCTGCTGGGACCAAAAAAGGATTCTCTTCCACTTGCTAAGATAGTTTTTCCTGGTAGATGGTTTATGCGAAGCCAGAAGAATGTTGCGTACCGGTGAGGTAAGGTTATTCGACCTGGCAATTACTGAAAGTGGTGAAACCAAGCTGTCAGCCTGAGATTGGATACATTTGGGTCAATGAACCCCTGCAGTTGTGAGATTAATTCCAGAGTTGGATCCAGAATCCATGATTGGCTAACAGGTGAGGCCAAAGGAAGAGAAACCAGACTTGTTGGGGCCAGCAAGGTGCAATGAAGATTACTATGCTTCTCAGCCAAAGGGCCTTCTTTAGAAATTGTGGGATCAGGGGAAGGGGAGGGAAAGCATACAGAAGTCCCGTGGGCCAAGAGTGTATTAGTGTCCCTCGGGGACTCCCCCTACAAGGGAATTAGGACAAAGTAGCTGCTGCATTTGTGATTTGCAGGAGGCGCGAATAGGTCACAGCAAGGCTGGCCCCAGCGGCTGAAGATCTTCACTGCTATAGTTGAATTGAGGGACCACTCATGAGGCAGGAAGATACATTTTCTCAGTCTGTCTGTAATCATGTTGGAATTCTTGGAAATGTACGTTGCTATCAGAAAGCACTTGGAAGCTATTGCCAAATTATCATGGTCTCTCAACACAACAGGTAGGACATGGTTTCCCCTTGTTTGTTGATGCATCAGACCACTGACATGTCTGACTGAACTGCCCCTGATGGGAGAACACATTGGAATGCTTCCAACGCTAGCAGCACTGCCCTCAGTGCTAAAACAATGATATGCAGGTTGGCCTCCATGGCTGACCAAGTGCCTTGGACAGTCTTCCCCTGAAAATGCCCCCCACCCTATGAAGGGAAGCATCTGTGGTCACTGTGGCCTTGGGCTGAGATGGGGAGAAAGGGAGACTCCATAAATCTTTTGCTGGCTTCATCCACCAAGTTAAATCTTGTTTGCATCGCTTTGTTATGCAGATCTGAAAAGGACATGGGGGCCAGTGTACTAGCAGGAGCCACTGAAGAAATCACATGTGTAGCCTCGCTAGGGGAACTATTGTAATTGATGCTGCCATTGATCCTAAAAGTTGAACAGCTTGAACTGGAACCTTGTCTTGACAGTGAGTATCACCCAGAGTTGGGTCCTCAGTCTATCTAATCTGTGTTCTGGCAGAAAGACTAGGCAAGATTGGGCAACGAAAATTGTTCCTATAAACTCCAAGGTTTGATAAGGGGTCAACTTGCATTTCTCCTGGTTTAGAGAGATTCCTAGCTATTTTGCTAGTTCTAGAGTGCAGTTAACGGTTGCAAACCAGTAGATGCTTGGTGGGGGCGGTAAGACCAATCGTCTAAAGTATGGAAACACTCGATCCTTGCAGTCTCAAGTGAGCTGTTACCACTGCCATGCATTTGGTGAACACACTGGGGGCTGTAGAGAGTCCAAAGGGCAGCGCCCAGAACTGGTAATGACTGGCTACCAGCCGGAAGCAAAGAAATCTTAAGGAGCATTTGTCCATTTTTATGTGGTAATATGCATCCTGAAGATCTACTGAGTACATCCAATAATCTTTCTCCAGGAAGGGTAGGACAGACTGAACCATGCCCATCTGGAATTTTGGTTTGGTTGACAAATTTTGTTCAGAAGAATGCTGAGATCCAAAATTTATCTCCGGTCCCCAGTGTTTTTTGGTACTAAAAAGAACATAGAGTAAAATCCGGATCCTATTTGGTCTGGTGGGACTACCTGGATGACTGACCGCTTTCGTATTTCTTGAGCTGCTGCTTCCCTTTGACTGGGTGTAATGTCAGGAATACGTCTTAATGGATTTGGACAAATATTGAAGGGTATGTGATAACCTCTGGCTATTATATTCTGCACCCAAGAATCTGTGGTAGTCTGCCAGGCAGGGTGGTAGAGAGAGAGAGTAACGCCCCCCCCCCCAACTGCTTCCAGAGAAAAGCAATTGAGCCGCTCCTGAGGAGCGCTGGTAGGGCTGACCAGAAAAAGAAGCCCTGGATCCCTGACTATGCAGATCCCCACTGCCTCTGTAGGGGAGTCTTCCAGATGAGCCACCCCATCTGCCCTGGAGAGTAAACTCGCCATGTACGTCACGGAAAAGACCCTGGGATATCTTGTGCCACATCTTTCCAATCCGGATTCCTAGATTATGATCACTTGAGGGGGTGGAAAAACATACATCCACGGCAGACAGGGTCTTACCATCCTTCTCACACCTGGCTAGCATGTCTTTCACTTTTGGGCCAAAAATGGAAGACTCTTCCCACTGGAGCGTTAAGGAAGACTTAAAAGGGTCCACAAAGGAGCATGCAGGCGTGACGTCTCATGACAATGCCTGAACACGCAGCTCTAGCCACCTCTTCGGTAGCATGACAGATTAATCACATGGACGAGTTGGATACAGATTCTACGGTCACAAGCTGCAAAGCAACTTTGTCCCATACCTAGTCAGAAACTGCTCCTGCTAAGGTTCCAGAGAGTTCCGAGATTAGGTCTCTGAAGCCTAGTGAAGTGGGCCAAGTAATTCATGAACTGAATGGCAAAGGTCAAGGAGGTAAACTCTCTTCCCTAACCTGTCTATCACCAGAGACTCCCCTGTTTCAGTAGTGGACAGTCTGGCTCTCCTCAGCAAGCTCTTTACTAGTGGCTGACGCCGCCACCACCATAGTGTCTACTGGTAGGCCTTTGGACCAGTGTGGGCTTCCTTCAGGCAAAATAAAACTGTCTAGTCTCCAGGGGATTGGGTCAATAGTATCAGGACTCTCCCATGTGCTGCACAATGAGTTGGACTAATTCATCGGCAGGCGGGGTCACCAAAGAAAGAGGAGGGTAGAGTACAAAAAGGATGCAAAAATACAGACCTCAGAAGGGTTGGTGGGCTTCCAGTCTCCCCGGTGCTTTAAAATTTCCAAACTGTCTCCAAAGGAGACATCCTTGGGGGCAACCGTGGGGACCCCTCCCTTTCATCATAGTCTGCATCGTCGGTGAGTGACTCCTCGTGGGGGTCCACGTACTTCCTCTAGCATGATCTCTTACATGGTACCTCTTCAGTGGGGGCTTTTGACGAGGACTCCTAAGAGAGGGCACCCCTGCTTTAGGGTATCGAGGTTCTTGTGCTCGATGTCCCGATGAGGTGGCCCGTGTCCACTGCAGTTCAGAGAGAGGACATATCCGGCATTCTGACAGACGGTTTTGCCTACAGAGGCAAGGGCCCTCTCCATCACTTGGAAAGCTGGCCAGCCTAAAGAGGGATGGGAAGCCGGAATGGACGACAACCACTGAACTGGGGTTACACCCCACTCAGACTGGCCCACTCCCAGGGAAGGAGCTCCAAGAGGACTTGGTACTGACAAGACTCCCGGGATCCACAGTAGACTGCACTGTAAAAAAAAAAAAAAAGGTGCTGTACTAGGGGTCATGGTGCCTGCCATCCAGTCACAATCCTGAGGATGGCTAGGCTCCAAGCGATCCAAAGACCAAAGGATCTGCTCCAGAACCACGTTGAGGTCCATCAGTGGAACCGGAGTGAGAACCAAAATAGGTGCCTGTGTAGATTGCTTCGATACCTGCAAGGAGGTCAAAGGAGAATATACAGGAGTCTGTGGAGAAAAACTCCCAAGTCAGTTGGGAGGGGAGTTATGGGAGGGGAGTTATGGAAGGTGTTGAAATCCCTCTGGCCATCAGCAGATGATCCACAAGACGCACCACATCCAATTCAGAGAGGCTCCTGGAAGCTCGGGTTGATATCCCCGACAGAGAACCAGCCTTTCCAAATAAAGGGCTATATTGCTGCCTAAAGAAACTATCTACCATGAGAGACATCAGGTCCAAGCAGGATCTCCTACTGGCGCCGTAGTTTCAAGACCATTAACATGTACAGGGGTGGGGGAAGTGACCACTGCTGGATTTACTATTGTTGGTTCCAAATAGGATGGAAATGAAGTGCAAGTTGAAGGCATATTCGATGCAGCAAATACTGTCGGTGCCAGGGTGAAAATTATTGAAGACTGCACCAAAGTGGATACATGCAGCTTCGGAACAAAGGATGGCACCAGAGGGCGGTTGAGGCCACGGAGCCGAAGTAGTTGGTGCCAGTCTCAGAATTTCTGGTCTAGGTTCAGACTTCCCAACACCAGAAAGAGGTGAAGGAACAGAGTGGCTTCTTTGTAAACAGCCTCTGAGAAAGGTGTTTTTAATAGGTCCTTAAGTTTTTCCTCTCATTAAGGGTACGAGAACTGAACCTTCTACAAATGTCACAAGGTGTTTGAATAGACAGATGTGGGACACCCAGAAAACAGACAAAAGAAACAGTGTCTGAATTAGGCATTTTGCGACCGCATTAGTCGCATCGTTTGAATCCTGTTGTCCCTTTCTTCTCAGACATGGCAGGGAACAACTTTAGCAAATCATTTATCTGGAATCAACAAAATACAGCAGAAATACAATACCTATGCAAACTCTAAATATAAAACAGAAAAGCTTTTTTTTTTATTTTAAAGAAGGCAGGAAAGAATACCAGTAATGGTATGTAGACTACCTCAAGAGGTAATGGGAAGAAAGAAGAGCGAGGGAAGGCCTGTAAGAATGATTGTACTAAGATTATAGAGTTGGTAAGGAGGCAAGAAAAATTTTACTCAATAGGGGTAAAAGTTTAGTGATTACTAAAAGGTATTGCAAGAGCAAAGGAAAGAAATTCTATGGAAAAAATTTCAGAATATTAATTTTTATAGTACTAAGCTGAGAGCTGGCTTGACACGTCTTGATGGCTACGTGGCAAATGAGATCCGAGGTAACAGAGAACGGCACTATAGGTAAAGCTTAGCTCGAGAGTTTTTTGGCTGGCACAAGCTTTTTATAAGGGCAACTCTGTTCCGAGGACGAAACAGACACCCATCAGTAAAGAATGAAGGTAGATGAACATCAGATTAAGCTCAAACACTAACTTCTCAAACGCATTGGATTTAGATGGGATGGTGAAAAAGCTTACTGAATAACCCAGCAGCTTCTGCATACATGCCTGCAATTAAAGCCTGCACTGTTCTAGTAGAGTTTTAAATGCATACAAAGGCCTAAAGACTGCCACTTGGACTTAGCAGCACAAAGTACAATTGGTAAGCCACTTGTATACAAATTATAAACCGCAAGACCTTCCTTTCCCTGTTGAAAGGCAAGCATCTGGTTGTCATTTTCCTCAACTCAAAACACTCACGACCTGCCAGTTAAACACACAAGCTTTCACTCTCCATGATTCTATCACAGCAAAGGAGTTTTCAAGAAACCATCTACCTTCAGAAGGAACCATGGTTTTATCCTGAAGATAAAAACACCACTTACACCTGCCCAGTTCTTAAAACACACACAAAAAAAGAAGAAAAAAAGAAAGCTGCCAAACCATCTTTCCTTTTACACTGACCGTGGATCCTTTCCATATCTTCGATGACAAATTTTCAGTCTTCCTTTCCAACTTACATAACCTGGCCCACAGAACTTCATGATAACAGAATAGTGGGATGGAACTAACTATTAAGCCTTACCTTTTCACCTTCAATATGTACATTAACTCTTGATATACATTTTCAATAGTACAGCTACAGTAGCTATCCCTTTTCAACAGACATACAATTTTCTGAAATCAATGTTACACTACTTCTGAATTTGTAACCAGTTTTTCTATTTTGAAATGTCTTCAAACTCATAAAAAACTCTTAAGCAATGTTGCAGTTTTGTGCCTAAAGTTTGCATCATCTCCTTGCAACTATGTGAACCTCCTTTTCAATTTTTTTTTGCCTTGCCTAAACATTTCTACACTAGCATTATGCCTATGGAAGCCACTTAAAATTTGCTTATTAACTAAATATCTTTTGAAGTACAGAGTGTTGTATCTGGATAATTAACTACCATGAATTAAGAAAAAAACTAAGGCCAAAATCATAACTGAAGCTACGCAAGTCAAGACCATCTGCAAAAACCTATACAGAAAGTACTGGGCATCACATCTCCTAAACTGAGAAAGGTTTCCTGTTAAGACACACAAGCCTGCTCAATGTAAGGCTTGCTATCTAGCAACGTCATCCCAAAGACTCACCTGACCAATTGGGCAAAATAAGCCTGGTTTCTGATGTAGACTGCTTGAAGGGAAGCAACCTGCTGCAATAGCCACTGGAAAAGTACAGTTTTGTACCTACCATAAATGTAGATGTCCGATAGATATGCAACTGCAGTCATAACATATGGGTTGTCCTGCCTCAGGCAGCCCTCGGTCGGCCGGATTCCAAAGTCTGGGTCCGATGTCGGCTGATGTCGCATTTCTCTCCGACGTCAGAGTGGCTAGAGTACATAAGCATCAGCCGACGCCATCTTCTTCAGTCTTTCTTGCCGCGCGGTGCCCGAAGCAGAAGCAGTTTGCAAGTGTTTCTTGCCCCAGATGCCAGGTGCCCTCCAAGGAAGGCTGTAATCAAATTGGAAGATAAAACAGGTTTCCAGACAAATAAATAAGCAATAAAAAGATACACCATAACAGATATCCCCAGCTAAGGGTAACAGGGATAGGAGTGGACCCAAGGCATAGAGGGGAAGGAGGGAGGGAAAACCCGACTGCAGTTGCATATCTATCGGACATCTACATTTATGGTAGGTACAAAACTGTACTATGCCCTTCAAGAATGCAACTGCAGTCATAACATATGGGTTGAATACCATAGCTTAGCTGGGGGAGGTGGAATGCTCTAAGAAAAGGATGGTGTAGCTACCAATCCTTGCAGGACTGCAGAAGCAAAGCCTGCTCTGGATCTGGAATATAGAGGAAGGTTGTAGTGTTTGGAAAATGTATGCACGGAGCTCCATGTAGCAGCTTCTAGAATGTCTTTTGTAGGCACTCCTCTTAAGAATGCTGTAGAGGTGGCTGTAGCTCTGGTGGAGTGTGGTCTGACATTGGCTGGCACACACTTTCCATGGAAGGAATAACAGAATCTGATGCAATGTCCAATCCATTTTGAAATTGTCTGTTTTGAAATTGCTTTTCCTTGTACTCCAGGGGCGTAAGCTACAAAAAGTTGATCAGACTTCCTACTGGTCTTGGTTCTGTCCAGGTAGTAGCGAAGCTGTCTGTGAATGTCCAAGGTATGCAACAGTCTTTCCCCTTTGTTGTCAGGATTGGGAAAGAAAGTAGGCAGGTGAATTGCTTGATTTAAAGAGACCCTAGATACCACTTTTGGGAGAAAGGTAGGGTTGGTTCGTAAGGATACCCTGTCTCTGTGAAAAGTTATGAACGGTGGTATAGCCATTAGGGCCTGTAATTCCGAAACCCTTCTTGCTGAGGTAATGGCCAACAGGAAAGCTGTCTTCCAGGAAAGAAATTGTAACTCCACAGAAGCTGCTGGCTCAAAGGGAGGTAGAGTCAATTTTTCTAGGACAAAGTTGAGGTCCCAAGCTGGTACTGGTGCCTTTCATGGGGGCTTTATATTCTTGATTCCTCTAAGAAATTGCCTTAACAAAGGATGTGAAAACACAGGTGGATCAGTGTTGTATCTAGCTGAGATAGCTGAAGCATGTATTTGTATAGAGGAGTATGAGAGTCCATTATGTAGCATATCTGCCAAATATTCCAGGATGAGTGGGATGCTCAAAAGTGATGCATTGTGGCCCTTGGTGGTATTCCAAATGCTGAATCTCTTCCATTTGGCTGAGTAAACCTTTCTGGTGGATGGTCGGCGGGCTTCTGTCAGTATAAACTCTTCGGCACAAACTGTAGTGATAGTATCAGTTCTTGGTCTTAAACTGAATTTTATGAAACTCTCGACCATTACATTTGTAATATTTTGTAAACAACTTGCAGTATCTCAGTAACCACTCCAGTTACACACAAGCAGCATTTTATTCATCTAGCTGAGAGCTTCTTTGAGGATAAGGTTCTTTTACTTGGTTGGTGAGATTTACAAATGTTGTTTGTATAAATATTCTAAAAACAGCCGATGCCTATTTACCTGCACTACACGGAGGTCAAATAATGCAGTTGACTTTGCCACTAAGCTTTAAAATGAAATATTTTAAAGCCTTGTATGTAGCATGGTTTTGGAGTTGATGCAGATATGAGCAAGCAATGTTTGACTGACTCCCACGTGAGTCTGTAGGAGTCAACTGCCAATGCACCTGGGGGCGTCACTCAGATTTAACGAGTTAAAGTTGATTAAATAAAAGGCTTTGTGTAAGCATGAATTTTCTGAAGGGTATAAAGCCTGAAATTCAGTCCTGGCACTTTCTTTAATTTGCCAGAACACCAAGTTTATGAAAAACAGACCAAATGTGAGGCAAATCTGGACATTCTGCAAAATATCTGTACAGTTGGATTCAGTTGGCCTTGTTTTTTGAAGCAAGAACTTAGCATGCCATGTCCTAGTTTTTGAGGTGGTGTAGCTTTGGGGCTGGCTCTTTTTGAAGCTAGGGAGTCTGTGTGCTCTCTTGTTTGGTTTTCATCTTTGTATTCAGATTTGATTTGCAGCAGTCTGTGCATACAGTAAACTGTTAACCAGAATACTGCCAGAAGGAAAAAAAGGCAAAGAAATGCAGAACACTTCATGTGGTGCAACCTACCTTATGTTTTTTAGAGTTTTTAAAAAGGAAGATTGGAATAAATTCTCCCTCTCCCCAACCTAAGAACAAGTCAAACCAAACAAATGGTACAGAGTACAGGATTAGTTATGCCTATTTTTAATAGGAACACTGAAGCAACCAGAAACTGCGGTGTGTTGGTATCTACCAATCCCCATGGGTGCTGGTTAACTGAGTTAACTGTATACAACTTCTGAGACTTGCTACTGACAACTGGAAATCTGATTTAGAATCAGAGCAGCACAGTGTTGGCAATGGGTTGTAAAGGAACTTCATACTAAATAGCTGTATCCTGAACCGAAACTCCTTTGCTATGCTTAACATAGCACATTTTCAGGTGTTTGTCTAGTTATTGGTGGATGAAGACCTGAAAGCTTGTGCTTACATAAATGCCTTCTTTGCAACCCACAACTGCTTTGTGTGTATAAGTTGTGTTACTAAATGGAAGGTACAAAAGCTTATATAATCTGTTTAGGAAGACTGAGAATGCAATTACTATATGGAAGGCTTAAGGTTTTCTATTGTGGGAATGGAAGTGGGTGCTAGACTAATGGGGGGGGGGCGGGGTTTTTAAGATGACTTGTATTCTATTCCACTATTTCAAAAGTAAAGTTGGTGCACCCCTTATCAGGGTTATGCAATTAAAATCTGGTGTGATTGCTTTGTTGCAATGTTGGCATGGAAGTGAGAGCCGCTCCTCTCGAGCACATATAGTGTACTTGACATGTTAGCACTTCGCTATCATTGCAAGAAAATCCTCCTGGGGGATCTTCTGACTTCTGCAGTTTGTTCTGGAATGCGGTGAGATGAAAACTAAATGTTTTGGGGCCATGCTTTGGTTTAGTTGAATTTCACTGATTCAAAATACCTTCTATGCTGTCTCATACCAATTCCAATAATGTGATGAAATGGGGGGGGGGGGGTCTATCATAGATGAGTAGAGAGAAAGCACTTGTTGCCACAAGGTGCTTGAATATGGCTAAGGCATTAGTGCCCCAGTCCTCCCTGTCTTCATGATGCCTTTTACATTTTTTACCAGGAGAGTCCAACTGGGCTTAACCCTTTTCAGCGGAGGCCTGGGGGGAAGCTCCATTGTTAGTAAACTACTTTTTTAAAAAAACCTAGTACAATAAAGAAAAAAATAGCAAGACATTCAGAATTCTAAAGACTAGAACAGAATAAATGGGTCAAGTGGGAGACGAGAACAGTCATGTATAGCAGTGCGTCTATAAGACTGTTAAAGTAGTAGCAGGTCGTAACACTGTATACAATCTACAAGTAGCCTAGCAAACTGAAGACTGAAAATCTGAGGTATTGACAGGGAGAGAAAAAAACAAGGTAGTAGTCGTATGGCTTAAATTCAATGCTCATTACGTATGCAGTTACAATTTTAAAATTGGCTAGTTCATGGTTTGGGCTACCCATGCCCCCAGTACATGTACGAGTCCAGGAATTGGTGAGGTGGGCTTTAATGTGATACTTGAGGTATTTTAAGCTAGTTATAATTCTGATTTCAAGAGATAGGGCATGCCACAGTTTAGCAATGTAGTACGAGTATAGGGGATCACCTGAGCTATTTTTACTCCTGGTTACTTCAACTGGAGCTTTATTAGTGGATCTTGGTGGACGGATATTTTGTATTGGGATTGAGGGTGGGGGGCCAATGTAAGAGTATAGGGGGTCACCTGACCTGGTTACTTCAATTGGAGCTTTTAGTGGATCTTGGTGGACTGATACTTTGTATTGGGATTGAGGGTGGGGGGCCTTGTAGAACTGGTTATCAGTTTTATAGTACATTTGGTGTGCAGTAGGTAGTTCTAACAAAGATAGTTGTCTTGGGGCATTACAATGACTGCTAGTGGCAAATACTTTATAGCAGACATCTAGCTTGCTTGGGTCTGATTTGGAGAGGTTAGTAAGGATGGATGAGGAGTAAAGTTGACAGAAGGTAGAGTTCTGGCTGTGGTTATTCTGGAGTTTGTGGTTAGTTTTTGCGTCTGTACAAGGTTACCGGTTTTCTTGTGCACTTTTTACAGTCTGGGCAATGTAAGCCGAACTTCAGATTTTGACCGGTAACACCAAGAAGTTGGGTGGATGGTAAAGTGGATTGACTATTGAATTTAGTGGAGTGGAAGAGCATACGGACCCTTGTAATTACCGCCCCATAAGCTTAACAAGTCTAGTCTGCAAAGCTATGGAGAGGATCATAATGGAGCTCATAAACAAAGATATAGGGGACTTGCAGACATTGGACCCGACCCAGTTTGGCTTTGTCAAGGGAAGATCATGCCTTTTGAACTTGGTCGACTTCTTCGAAACAGTCACCAAGGCCATTGATGAGGGAAAGGCAGTCCATACAGCCTACCTTGACCTTGCAAAGGCTTTCGACACAATACCCCACTCGGGTATTGTAGAAAAACTTACCAGCTTAAATGTAAACCCATATGTCACAAGATGGGTTGCAAACTGGCTTAAGGACAGAACCCATAGGGTTAGAGTTGCTGGCGCTATGTCAGACTCCAAGCCGGTCACAAGTGGTGTTCCACAGGGCTCGGTCCTTGGCCCCCTATTGTTTGGCATCTACTTCTCAGAAGTACAGGCCAACATGGGAGGACTTTGGCTGACAAAGTTTGCAGACGACTGCAAACTGGGCGCCATAGTGGAAAGTGCATCGGACACGGATATCCTTCAGAAGGGACTCCCGGAAACAGCTGGTGCCAGAGCCATGGCCTGAAGTTAAGCGCCAAAAAATGTATAGTAATACCCTTCGGGAAAAACAAGGTAACCCCAAGCTACCATATAGGTGGCAATCCACTAAGCACAGAAGAGGTTATCGGGGACCTGAGGACCCAGGTTTACAGTGGCCTTTCTTTTGACACTCACGTTGCTAAAGTGGTTAGAAAGACCTTCTACATTGCCCACCTGATCATGAAGGGATTCACATCCAGATCTAGTGAGGTCATTGTTCCCCTGTACTCGTCACTTATCAGACCAATGATAGAGTACAATGCCCCATTCGGGATGTATCTCACCCGACATCTGCAGCAATTGGAGAGACCCCAAAAGTTCTTCACCAAAAGGATAAAGGGACTCCAAAATCTGTCATATGCTGCCAGATTGAAGAAACTCCAGCTCTATTCAGTCGCATACCGTCTGCTCAGAGGTGACATGTGCCTGACATACAAGGCCATGTCCAACCCGGAATTAATGGACATGCTCCACCTCAAAAAAATCCAAATCCACCAAAACCACTAGAGCAAGCGACTTAAACCTTAGCACGGGTATAAATAGGACGTGCTGGAGGGATAGATTTATCACTCAGAGACTCCCTATGCTGTGGAATAAAATCCCGGTCCATGTGAGGCAGAGCACCTCACTGACTCTGTTCAAGAGAAATCTAGACCTGTGGATGGGAGATCGTAGGTTTACCCCGGGAATCATCTCTGTGTCACTGATGGACAGAGGCACAACAAACTAATGGGCACAGTATTTTTTCATATAAGGGGTGGCGTAAGCCACAAAAATTTGGGCTAGGCTTATAAATGCCTTGGGGCAGATAGCCTAGTATAAACCTATGAACCTATAATCCGCTGAACTTCTTTGGAAAGATGTAGGTTGAGGTTATTCATGGGATCTCCCAAGCTGTTAGCTGTAGCGTCTGGATGTTGGGATGAACTGTCCTGAAGCTGTGTTGAGTCAAAAGTTGGGGCCATTGAGGGAGGGCCCACGTTTTGTTGTGATATATGCTCCGTAGTAGTGGGTACCAGTGTTGTCTTGGCCAGTCTGGAGCTATTAGGATCCCCTTGGGCTGCTCTGCTTTGATCTTTAGTAACACTGTGGTCATCAGAGGCAGAGGTGGAAATGCATAGATTTTCAGGGAGCTCCAGTTGAATGAGAGAGCATCTATTTTCCATGCTTTTGGATGATATGCCCTTGAACAAAACTTTTGTATTTGATGATTGAGGTGGGAGGCAAATAGGTCTATGTCTGGCCTGCCCCATGTCGAAGTGAGTCGTATAAAGATTTCTGGATGTAACCTCCATTCGTGGGGGTCTAGGAAATTCCTGCTTAGACTGTCCGCCAGAACACTGTCTTTGCCTGGAACAAACTGGGATTGCAACTGTATGTTTAGGCTCAGTGATTTTTCCCAAAGATTCATTGTCAGTCTGCAAAGGGGGTAAGAATGAGTGCCCCCCCTGCTTGTTTATGTACCACATCACAGTGGTGTTGTCTGTCCGTATTAGTAGGTGGCCTGGTTGTAGTTGTTGTCCGAAGGCCTCGATGGCATGCATTACTGCCAGCATTTCTTTTTGGTTGGTGTGCAGATGCGTTTCCTTTGGAGACCATTGTCCTTGAATACATCTGCCCTCCATGTGCCCCATCCAAGGTCTGAGGCGTCTGTGGTCATGGTCTGTGTTATCTGTGGTTTTTTGAATGACATCCCTGTGTTTGACTGGCTTACTGAGGCCCACCATAGAAATTCCTTTTGTAGACATGGAATGAGTGGTATGGTTGCTTCTAGGTTGTTGCTGTGTTGAGACCATAAGCTTTTTAGGTACCATTGAAGCTTTCTCATGTGTAGTCTTGCTAGTGGAACCAGGAGAATGCAGGATGCCATGTAACCCAGGGCCTGTAGGAATCTCCTTGCAGTCATCTGGGTGAGCTTTGCTAAAGTTTTGAAGTAGAGAGTTAACTTCTTTTGCTTGTCTTCCGTCAGGTAAGCCATTTGAGAGGCTGTGTCTAGTCTGGCTCCTAAGAAGGCAATTTGCTGGGATGGCTGAAGTCTTGACTTTTGAAAGTTGACTGTGTATCCCAGAGCCTGTAGCAAATGTATGACATAATTCAAGTTTTTGTCAAAGTTAGTCGTCCACTTGTATGAGGCAATCGTCCAGGTACGGGTAGATTTGAATCCCCTAGAGCCTGCAATGAGTAATTACTGAAGCCAGGCATTTCGTGAATACTCTGGGCGCAGTAGAGAAGCCAAATGGCAATGCTGAGAATTGATAATGCTCTGGCCCTGCAAGAAATCTGAGGTATCTTCTGCAGCTGTGTCTGATAGGGACATGCAGGTATGCCTCCTTGAGGTCCAGAGTAATCAGCCAAGACCCCTTGCCCAGCATGGGAAGGAGTTGCTGTAGAGTCAGCATTTTGAACTTTGGTACTATGAGAAAAGTGTTTAAAGCGGACAAGTCCAGTATTGGTTTCCATTGAGTTTCTTTTCTTGGAACAAGAAACAGTCTTGAGTAAAACCCCTGGCCTTGTTCTTGTTGTGGAACTTTTTCTATTGCTTTGATCCGAGCAAGCAGAGAAATTTGCTCGATAGCCTCTGCCCTCTGGTTTTGTGGCAGGTTTGGCATGCCCAATTTCCTTGGCAAGGTATGAAAATGGAACCTGTAGCCGTGGTCTATAATGTCCAAAATCCATTTGTCCTTTGTCAGTTTGTGCCAATTTCTTGTAAACAGCGATAATTTTCCGCCCAAAGGAGCCTCTGCTTGCTCCTTGGTCAGCGGACCTAAAGGTAAGTCATTGAGAATGTCCCTGTGGGGCGGGAGAAACCCGTGTCACTTCTTTGGTTTGCTGGTTGCCATTGTCGTCCCCTGTAGGATCCTCTGTATTGGCCTCTTCCTCGGGCACGCCTGTTTTTGCCCCTTTGAAATCTTTCAGGATTAGAAAAGGACCAGTTTTTAGAAGGCCAGTTCCTGCTGAATCTAGGTGGCTGGACCTGGAGGAAATCTTTGACTGTCTGAACTGACTTGGCTTTTTCCTCAATGGATTTTAACACATCTTTAGCATTAGCACCAAAAAGCTTGTTCTTTTCCAAGGGTGCATCAAGAAGTTTTGCCTTAACATGATCTGGTAAAGGTTGATCTTTTAACCATGCATGTCCACGAATGACCGCCCGTCATAGCTGCCCTACATGAAGCTTCCAATGCATCATATCCACACTGTAGAAAATGACTGCTAACTTGCTGAGAATTGTGTACAGCCTCCTGCAAAGACTTCCTATCTAAAGGTTCAGGGGAGGCCAATCTTTTCTGTAAATCATCCAACAGGAAATCCTGATATTGAAACATATGAAAGAGACAATTGAGAGCTCTCATAGATAAAGTAGTGGAGGTGTAGACCTTCTTCCCCCATCTCTCTAAGGACCTCGCTTCCCTGTCGGAAGGCAAAGGGTTTTTGGAGGTGGTAGCTGAAACCCCTTTAGGCCCCTGGGAAATTGTTTCTAAATCAACAGCATGGGCCCTAAAGAAATGAGAATGGGTTTCTGGGACCCTATAGTATCTGTCAGGCTTGACAGGAGCAGGAAGAAGAGTATCAGGGGTAACACTGGAGTCAGAGTATAATTCACCCAAAACATCAAGCACAGGAGGTATAGCTAAGGGTCTGTGTTGGGGCTTTTTAAGGAAGGTTCGTAGGCGCTTTCTGGAATCTGAATATTCCTGGCCTTGCCACTTAAAATGCTCCCTCATGGAATGCAGAACTTCCCCAAAAGACATATCCTCAGGAGGAGAAGCCGAGGGGATAGAATCCTCTGCATCTGAATCCTCATAGGTCTGGAAGGGCTCTTCCTGGCTTTCGGAATGAACAGAGTCCTCAGAATCTTTATCTGTGGGAAGAGGGTCAGGGGGTTCGACCCTGGGCCTCTTATCAGGAGGAGTCTGGGATCCTCTCTCAGGATGGGCCTGGGAACCTCTGATCAGGGAAATTAAATCTGCGGCCATAGCCATGATTTGAGTTTCAGGAGTAGGCTGAGGTAAGGCTTTAGCAGAAAGATGCTTGGACTTGCTGGCTGCCTTGGCACGTGTGTAGGCCTTGATAGACATGGACATGGGAAGCCTAGCCGCTCGAAGTGCAGGAGTGACCTTATCAACAGCAATGGTCTCGGGCATTTCCTCGGTTTCAGTATCCGGAGGAAAGTCAATAACTGGCGGAGTGGCCTCCGGTATCGGAGGTATCGGTAATGCGGTGTCTTCGGTTCGTAGAGGTGGAATAACCGCCTCAGAGGGAACTGGAGCACTCGCGGTTAGTTTTGGCGTGGTGTCGGTGGAAGACGCGGGCCGAGGATGTCGGTCCCGGTCTTTTCGTTTCTTAGGAGTCTGCATTGTTGGTTGTTCCAACGGCATCATGTAATCAAATTTATCGCCGAAAAAGTCTTCAGCGAACTCCGCCCAGCACCTGAGAGTGCGCTTGTTGAAGCGAGCACAGGCAGAGATGTCGTGGTCTGGGCCAAGGCAAGGGAGGCAGTAAGAGTGGAAATCCTTATGAGGTATTTGTTTACCACAAGACAAACAATTATTTACTTTTTCAGTAATTTCTGACATCGGCTGAGGCAAGAAAAGGTCCCCAACGGGGTACTTAGCTTTGATGACTTGATTCAAGAATACAGGAGCTGACCGACCGGCACTTGCGAACTGCTTCTGCTTCGGGCACCGCGCGGCAAGAAAGATTGAAGAAGATGGCATCGGCTGATGCTTATGTACTCCAGCCGCTCTGACGTCGGAGAGAAATGCGACATCAGCCGATGTCAGACCCAGACTTTGGAATCCGGCCGACCGAGGGCTGCCTGAGGCAGGACAACCCATATGTTATGACTGCAGTTGCGTTCTTGAAGGACATCATCCTTGACAAGAATTTGGAAAGATTAGTCAGCTCTATAGTATGAAGGGAGCAAAGGACCAAATGTGACAGAGAACATTAAAAACAGCCCAAACAATAGAGGTAATAACCAGGTGCAGTGGGAATGAGCAGCCAAAGCCAGCTCACCCAGTCCTACCTGCTGCTACAGATGCAAACACACAATTATCCTTGCCAAGCACCGTGCAATGCAGCCACAGTAGAGTACGCACATGACCTAAAATTTCTTCTCCAAAGAAGCTAGTGCAGAGTAAAAAGAACTGAAGTACACTGTAAACCTGATGGATGCCTGGCTAACAGACCGTATGTTTCCTTTGGCACAGGAGTCTCTTAAACTGCCCACTACCTTCATCCCAAACAGGATTATCCAGGCATAAGAGGGGAAGGGTTAAATTATTCAGAATGCCTCACTTCAGAATACTCTGATCAGACAGCCTACAAATCTGCATCACCACTATCGCCCAATTAGCTTGGCAAGTCTGATCTGTAAAGTCATGGAGCATATTATGGATCTCAAACAAGGATATAGGCCATCTCCAAGCACAACCTCACCCAGTTCAGAATAGTCAAGAGCAGATATTGCCTGTTGAACCTGGTTGACTTCTTTTAGACCGTCACCAAGAGCCTGGATGAGGGGAAAGTCCGTACATACAGCTTACCAGGACTTGGCCTAGGCCTTTGACACAAGCCCCCACTTCAGGAATCACTGAAAAGGTAACAACTTGGTGAAAATCCCTACATCAGATGGGTGGCCACCTGACTCACAGACAGCATCCTCAAGGTCAAAAGGCACCTCCCCCTCAGACTGCAGACCCAGTCACTAGTGGAGTTCCCCAAGGATCGGTCTTCAGACCCCTACTGTTTGGCATCTACTTCTCAGAGGTTCAGGCAAAGACAAAAGGCCTGTGGCTGACCAGGTTTCTGGATGACTAAGTTAGGTGCAGTCACCAACTCCTCAAATGATGTTATACTGCAAGAGGGTCTCCGCAACTAGTGAATGTTGCCAAAGTCATAGCCTCAAGCTAAAATGCAAAAAAATTAACGTACCATTTGGCAGAAATACTGCCCCTACTGATTACCACATCAATGGTAACCCCCTAAAAACAACCTGTGGTGAGAGACCAGAGTACTCTGGTTGATGATTTCACATTCAACCATCATGTAGCAGCAGTTGTCAGAAAAGCCTTTTACTTGGTTCATCTCATAAGTAAAGGGATTGCATTCAGAAAAAAAATAAATAAAAAGATTACAAACTCTCTATACTCCTCCCTTAGTCTAATGAGTACAATGCCCCATTTGGTATGTACCTCTCCAACCATCTACACCAACTGGAAAGGCCACAGAAAAACTTCACAAAGGGAATCCATGGCTTCCAACAACTGTCCTATGTGGACAGGCTCAAATCACAATCCCTCTACTAAGCATCGTACAGATTGCTCAAAGGTTGTATCTCGCCTACAAGGCAATCTTGGACCCTGCCTTACTACAGACGCTCCATATCTGTAAATCTAACACCTCACACATTACCTCCTCAAAAGGCCTGAATCTAATATGAAACATCAACAAAGCCTGATGGAGATTAAGGTTGGTCTCCCAGAGGCAGTCCAGTCTCTGGAATTTACTTTTCCATATATAGAGTTCCTCACCGACCCTTTTCGAACACAACCTTGAGTGGATAGGAAAGCACAAATTTGTCCCAGAGGTTCCATCTGTGTCCCTCATTGACACGGGTGACAAGTCCTGACTGAAGTTTCTTTTGCGGGATAAACTCTTGGCTAGGCTTGTAAGGGCCCCAGGGCCATTAGCCTAGTAACCTATGAGCCTATGACCAAGAAAAGACTAAACTATCAGCTTAAGGCAGGTTACTCAATTCCCCTGCAGTATGAACCTCCAAGACAGTCATGTGGCAGCAAGTGTTAGATACAGTTATCACCTCACTGAAGAGGAAGGCCATGCTGGGGTGGAAGAAGGCAAGGGAGACTGAGAGAAGACGACCATGCACCATGAAGGAACTTTGCTAAACTCACGACCCAGAAGCAAAACAGCATATCCAAAGTCATAACCCAACACAGGTCTGGCCACAGAAAAAAGAAACTTAAAGACAGGTGGTGGGAAGCACCTGCACGTTAGGGCCACAACAGCCTAACATCAGATGGAAATGTGGATGAATCTGAAACAAAGACTGACGTATGTTCCAATACCCATATGCTCAGGTGTGCAAATGACAGATCATATAACTGGAGCCATCAGGCCTAGAAAGTGTAAGATGGACCAAAAACACTTATGCCTTCACAAAGGGTAGAAACAACAGGAGAGCATGCACCTCCACTCAGATAAAAGGTCTTAAACTGAGATGGGGTCAAAAGACACCCAACTCCAATTATGGTCATCCACAAGAAATGCAAAGCAATAACATAACCCCTTCACGTTACTTTATGGGGCTCTCAGCAGCCACAGTCCAGTTACAAGACCAACAAGAAATTCAAGACTTCAGCAATTCAACCAACAGCTCCAGGAATATGGTAGGTACAGAGGAAAAGCCCAAACAACACACTAATGGAAATGTGCCACCTTCAACAATTCATAAACCACCATCTTGCATGACTGCAAAACACATATGTGCTCACAGGACAACCTGTTCTTGCAGTAATCCCATCCAAAGGCACAATTTCCTCTTGCAGTGATACCATCCAAAGGCACAATTTCCCCTGCAAAGTAAGAAAAAAGGTTAATGAGGCATGACTTAAGTCCCAGAAATCCAGAATGGTATGGAAGTAAACCCCTTTTTCAAGGTCAGCTGGAGAGGGATGTGTACTCCCAAATCCTTCTCAAATGTTATGACACCTACAGCACTGCTGACCATATAGTCTGGATCCATTACAGGAGTTTTGATGAAAAGTACATCTCTACCAGCAAAACTGTTTAAGGGGAGACTAAATTTAGTGCAATGACTGACCTAAAAAGAAAGTGCATTTTCCAGTTATGATTGATCTCCAAAGCAAGATACAACTTCCCACCAAAAGCAATCCTTAACCAGAGTCAGGGATATAAGCAAAGAAGCCTGCAGGGTCAACACCATCAGCAATGGGGGGAGTAAACAAACCAGTCATTTTTTTTTTTTTTTTATTGCACAGTAAGGGAGCCAGCTACTTGGGGGTTGGCTAGGCCTAGAAAAAAGGCATTGTCAAATGCAGAAAGGGACTCAAATATGCAACAGAAGCAAAGGCCAACTTCTTTTTCGAGGGATCAATGGAGTCCCAAGTAGGCTTTCCAAAAAACCTTCACTCAATAAACGAGCATCCTATATCTTGTTCCTGAGCTGTTACTCCTGCACAGCATCAGCTGCATCACTAAGGAATATGAAGACTTGGCCCCTAGCTCAAACGTCAATTTTCTTTCAGAGGAACATGGGGTATCCTGCTGAAAAAAATCATAGTACAGACCTGAAGACCCTAACTGAACTCAAACTCAAGGAGGTCTCTGAACTTTTCCACAGACTTCCTAACCAAGTGAGACTGAAAGTAGAAAAAGCAACATGACAAGCTGATGGCCATCAAAAAAAAAAAAAAAAGTGTCCAAAGCTGTGGCTAAAAGTTATCTTCGACACTTATGCAACAGACAGCGGTCCACAGAAATAGACAGGCCAAAAAAGAGCCATGAAGATGAGTGGACTATTAAAGATAAGGAAGAAATTGTGTATTGTTGCTATTATGCGTGAAGCCCAGACTTTCCAAACAGAAGATATTCAAAAAGATTGAGAAATTAGAGGAAAGAAAAACTGTCAAAAGTTTTAGATGTAAATTTTTCATTAATACAACAGATCCATGAAAGACATTATATAAAGACACTTGGAAAAAGAAGCGATGGAGGAGGTGAACATAAAAAAAACTAGAGATTTCTGAAAGGTATGCAAAAGAAAACCGGACATGGGAAAGAAAAATAGACCTGATATAGTGCAAAATTTACGCAAAGGAAAAAGCCTACAAAAAATAGCAAGCTCCAAAGATATTTGGAGAGAAATACATGCAAAGGCACCCAGAAAATTTTCATAATACGAAACATAAGATCACAAAAGGGAAATGCAAAACAGATCAGTAATGTAGAAGTTAAAACAAATAGAAGCTGAACTTATGGAATACCTGGAAACTGAAGGCTTTAGTACAGAAGTCTAAAAGTTTGTCACAGCATGATGCAACAAGGAGTCCCCAAAGTAAGGAGAAATGGGTAGAGCAAGAGACATCTGAAAAAATATTGACATGGGAAAGAAAAAGATTTAGTATGGTGCAATATTTAGTTTGGAACCAAAGTAGGACAAACTAGCGAAAAATAAAAAGACAGCTTGGAAACACCAAAGCAAATTCTCTCTGTTTAATTCTCTTTCAATTTAATGAAGCGCTTTTCGTTTTGCACATGTGGCAAGGCTTCATCAGAAACTGAACAAACTTCAACACAAACAATATATACACACCCTTTTGGACACATGACACTTCTAATTAAAATCTTGTGTCTTAAAGGCACATCCACATTATTGCTACTTAAAACATTTTTTAAAAACAAATATGACTGACAATTTTTTAGAACATCTCAACCCTTCCCTTCCTTCAGAACTTTTACCTGTAATGGTAATATAAATATATATACAAACATGCATATACTAACAATACTATAGCTCAAATTATTGTGTTGACTCAAAATATAATATTACTTGGTTAACTAAGAAGTCAGAAACTTACATATCCGAGTCAAAAGAAGTCAGATTTCACAAAATTGAACACATTTTATAAAAATGCATACACACATTAACGTTTAAGATTTTTCAACTTCAGTATACTGTTTAAAAATAACGCACAAGCCACTGAGCAGAGCCAAAAAAAAAGGATTGTAGATTAAAAACTTTTAACACTTACTTGCACACGTAGAACAAGAAAGTACAGTTTTGTACCTACCATAAATGTAGATGTTCGAGGATCCACATTGCTGCAGTCCTAACCATTGGGTAGTCCGCTGTCCAGTCGGCCCGAATACCAAAGTATATGGCTGACGTCGGTCAAGGCGCATTAGACTGATGTCAGGACGTCAGGGTACTAATGCGCATGACCGACGTCATATCCTCAGTCTTTTCTTGCCCCAGATGTCAGAAGACCCTAAAAAAGACAAGGCTCAAACCAAAACACCAAAAAACCCTGCACCAAACATATATACAATATATACAATAATATATAGTAACTCACACCACCACCCCTAAACAAGAGGGGAAGGAGGGAGAATTGGACTGCAGCAATGTGGATCCTCGAACATCTACATTTATGGTAGGTACAAAACTGTACTATGTTCTTCATTCCACATTGCTGCAGTCCTAACCATTGGGTAGAATCCCAAAGCAGAGGTAAGGGAGGCTGGCAAATCATAAGGAAGCAGGAGCTGTCAACATGCCTTGCAAAATAGCTGTGGCAAAACCAGCCCTAGATTTAGAGTAGAGAGGAAGGTGGTAATGCTTAGAGAAAGTATGCACTGAGCTCCAAGTAGCTGCCTCCAAAATATCCTTAGTTGCCACGCCCCTTAGAAATGCTGTTGAAGTGGCAGTAGCCCTAGTGGAATGAGGTCTAATCCCAGCTGGAATTTCCTTGCCATGATGGGAATAACAAAATGAAATGCAAAACCCAATCCACTTAGAAATAGTTTGCTTAGACACAGGCTTGCCCTGAGAACTCAAAGCAAAAGAAACAAACAACTGCTGAGACTGCCTGAAATCCTTAGTCCTGCTTAAATAATAACGTAACTGCCTATGTACATCTAAAGTGTGTAAAATCTTTTCCCCATTATTTTGGGGATCTGCCTGCATAGAAAGTAGGCAAATGAATAGTTTGGTTTAAAGCCACACTAGAAACCACCTTAGGCATAAAGGAAGGATTAGTGCGTAATGATACCCTATCCTTATGGAAAATCAAAAGGGCTCTACTGCCATAAGGGCCTGCAACTCAGAAACCCTTCTTGCAGAAGTAATAGCCAACAAAAGCAGTCTTCCATGACAAGTATTTCAATTCAGCAGTAGCCTGAGCTCAAAAGGTTGTAGAGTAAGTTTCTCCAACACAAAATTGAGATCCCAAGCAGGAGTAGGAGCTCTACGTGGGGTCTTATATTCTTTGCCCCTCTAAGAAATTGCTTGAACAAAGGATGCGAAAACAATGGTGGGTCACAATCATAGTGAGCTGAAATTGCTGCAGCATGAATCTTGATGGAAGAGAAAGACAAACCTTTGTCCAGTAACTCAGTAAGATATTGAAGAGCCACACTCAAATTTGGCTCAGTAATCTCCAAATTGTTTGCTGCACTCCAAAACAAAAATCTCTTCCATTTTTCTCCGTACACTTTCCTTGTACTAGGTCTTCTGGCTTCCATAATCACATTTAAAACTTGCTGAGGAAGCGGAGACCTGCTGTCTTTCAAAACAGAATATGCCAGGCTGTTAGATGTAGAGAATGAAGCTTGACATTGAGCAGATGACCGTCCCTCTGAGACAACAGGTGAGGAATCAAGGGTAAAGGCCATGGAGGCTTCCTTACCAGACTCCTCAGTAATGGGTACCAGTACTGCCGAGGCCAATCTGGAGCTATTAAAATCATCCTTGGCTTGTCTTGTCTGACCTTTAGAAGCACCTTTGGAAGAAGAGGCAGAGGTGGAAAGGCATACACATGAAGATTTTTCCAACTGAAAGAAAGAGCATCCACTTTCCAAGCTGTGTGATGAAATCCTTTGTGCAAAACTTTGGCAGCTGGTGGTTTAGTGGAGAAGCGAACAGATCTATGTCTGGAGTTCCCATGACACTGTCAATGTTTGAAATACATGAAGATCCAGTTTCCACTCGTGGGGATCCATGATTTGTCTGCTTAATACATCTGCTAAGGAGTTCTGTGCTCCGGCAGAAACCTTGCCTGAAGAGTTAGTTGCAGACTGAGCGCAGTCTCCCATAAAATCATTGCTCGTCTGCACAATGGGTAAGAATGTGTTCCCCTTGTTTGTTGATGTACCACATGACAGTTGTGTTGTCTGTTAGAATCAACACCTGCCCTGGAAGAAGTAACTCCTTGAAAGCAATTAATGCAAACTGAACTGCTAACATCTCTTTCATGTTGATATGTAGATGCTGTAGTCTGGCAGGCCACTTGTCTTGTATCCACTTTCCATTTAGATGAGCTCCCAAGCAACATCTGAGGCATCTGTCGTTAGAATCTGACTTGCCTCTGGCCGGGTCACAGAGAGTCCCTTGTTTAGGTGACATTCCTGAGCCCACCACAAAAATTCCTTTTGAATGCAAGGTATTATTTGAATGACAGTGTCCAAATCCTGGCAGTGCTGTGTCCACAGATTTTGAGATACCATTGTAGCTTCCTCATATGCAGTTTGGCATTGGGAAGCACCAGAATACAAGATGCCATGAACCCTAAGGCTTGAAGGACTGTCCTTGCAGTCAGCCCGGACTGAAGAGATAGATGATGGAAGTAACTGGAAAGATTCTTTTGTTTGTCCGGGGTTAAAAGGCCATCTGGGCTGCTGTATTCAGTCTCACACCCAGAAAGCACATGTCTTGAGAGGGTACTAGACTGGACTTTATTTCGTTCACAGAATACCCTAGGCATCTTAGCACTGCTATGACATATTCCAGATGCTGTAGAAGATCTTTTTCTTGAGCCAGAATCAGGCAGTCGTCCAAGTAAGGATAGATTTGGATTCCTTTTAGCCTGAAGTAAGCTATCACTGGAGCCAGAACCTTTGTGAATACTCTGGGCAGTAGATAAGCCAAAGGGCAATGCAGAGAACTGATAATGAGAATTTCCAGCTCAGCAGATACTTCCTGCATCTTAGTCTTATTGGCACATGAAGGTAAGCTTCCTTGAGATCTAAAGTTACCATCCAGTGATCTTTGCCCAGCAGAGGTAAAAGCTGTTGTAACGTCAACATTTTGAACTTGGGAATGTCCAGATAAGTGTTGAGGATAGATAAATCCAAAATTGGTCTCCACGTGTTCCCCTTCTTTGGTACTAGGAACAGGCGAGAATAAAATCCTAGGCCCCTTTCTGGTACAGGAACTGGCTGAATGGCCCCTATTTGGAGTAACAAAGAAATTTGCTTGTGAGCCTCTGTCCTTTGTGGAGGAGGTACGTCTGGCATGTATTTGAAAGGGGGCAAGGTATGGAAATAAAACCTGTAACCGTGGTGAATGATATCCAAAACCCATCTGTCTTGAGTAATTAAATCCCAATTTTCTTTGAAAAGAGACAGTCTTCCTCCCAAAGGAGCTGCCAGTCGAGAATGCTCTGGCAGCTGAAAAGGCAGGTCATTGGGTCTGTTTACGAAAGGACTGACCCCTGCCCTCACCAGAAGTCTGAGCAGGAGAACTCCCTGTTCTAGGCCTAAAAGAACCTTGAGCTCTGCCCCTACCACGTCTAGACCTACCCCTAGACTGGGAATCATACGCAGGATATGTCCATCCCTTAGTAGGCCAATTTCTGCTAAACTTTGGAGGCTGCACCTGCAAAAAATCTTTGACAGTCTGCATAGATTTAGCCTTGTCCTCCATTTTCTTTAAAACTGCTTCCACAGGCGAACCAAACAACACATCAGACTGTAAAGGAGCATCCAAAATCCTTGTTTTAACATGCTCAGCTAAATTCTGATCCCTCAACCAAGCGTGCCTGCGAAGAACAGAACCAGTGGCAGCCACCCTCGAGGAGGCCTGCACAGCATCAAAACCACATTGCAAAGAATGCTTACCCACTTGTTCAGACACATGAACTAAATCTAGCAACTCTTTACACTCAATACCTTCCGCCAGAGCATCCACCTTAGATTTCAATTGTGAAAGGAGATAATTCTGATATTTTAGCATGTGAAACTGACAATTCAACCCTCATGGCTAAAGTGGAAGAAGTATACACTTTCTTACCCCATCTATCCAAAGCCCTTGCCTCTTTATCAGAAGGAACAGGATTTTTAACAACAGAGGCCTTAACACCTTTAGGCCCCTGAGAAACAATTTCTGGGTCTGCCCTAGGACTCTTAAAAAGATACTTATGAGCTTCAGGCACCCTATAGTACCTATCAGGTTTAACAGGGGCAGGAGGCAAAGAATCAGGATTCAGGGAAGCCTCTGCAAAAACATCTTCCACCACATTCAACACAGGAGGTATAGCTAAGGGCCTATGCTGGGGTAAAAACAAGAATTCCCTAAGCCTCTTCCTGGAATCAGAGAAATCTTGGCCTTCCCATTTAAAATGCTCCCTCATGGAATGCAGAGTCTCTGAAAATGAAAAATCCTCAGGAGGAGAAGCTGAAGGAGTGGAATCATCCACATCAGAATCAGAATAATGAGGAAACTCCTGCAAGTCTTCAGCCGAAGACTCAGAAGCCTCTGAACACTGTTCAAAACTCTCAAACTCAGACTCCACCCTAGGCCTCTTATCAGGAGGGGGCATAGAACCTCTAATCATAGTAATCAAATCCTCTGCCATTTTAAGCATATGTTTCTTAGGCACAGAACCTGAAGTGCTAGGAGAAGCCCCCACTGAAGCTAAACTTGGCCTACCTCTCAAGGAAGTCTTGGAAACAGAAGGGAGGCTCTAACTGCCTTAGGAAGAGAGGGAAGAACAGCTACCTGAGAAATCCCATCAGCCTGGCCTACCTCCTGAGAGGACACATCCTGTAACAGTAAAGTCTCTGCCTGAGACTCCACAGAAACTCCTGGCAAAACCTCTGGCTCCACTGAGCCTTCTAAAGAACCGGCGTCCGGGACTGCGGTTCTTCAACCCTAAACTTTGCTGCTTTGTCCTTGCGCTTTTTGGCGAAGCGGCCGGAGCATCCAACGGCATTTTATAATTACAACGCTTCCCAAACACTAACCTGGCACAGTCTAACCTTCTCTTAATAGTGCGTTTGTTAAATCTAGCACAAGAGCGGCATCCAACAACGTCGTGCTCAGGCCCTAAACAAGGTATACACAAAGTATGGTAATCCCTATGAGGTATCTGTTTCCCACAAGAAATACAGTTATTCACTGTTTCTGACATCCGGTTAAATACTGAGGCAAGAAAAAACCAAAATGTTCTAGCGGGTACTTAGCCAACTTTGATTCGGTCTGAAACTCCGACTTCAGAAAATTTCAGAACGCCAACCTGCACTCGCAAAACTGCTTCTGCATCGGACCATGCGGCAAAAAAGACTGAGGATATGACGTCGGTCATGCGCATTAGTACCCTGACGTCCTGACATCAGTCTAATGCACCTTGACCGACGTCAGCCATATACTTTGGTATTCGGGCCGACTGGACAGCGGACTACCCAATGGTTAGGACTGCAGCAATGTGGAATGAAGAACATCAAGTCAAACAAGCGCTTTCGCTTGGATATTCCGAGCTTTATCAAGATGACATCCCACTGTATAGCAGCTATTTAAATAGCTACACCAATAATAAATTAATCAATTAAAATCTTCCCATTAAACTCTCTTGTGGTTGTAAGTGAATAAAGTAACTAACACTGGTTATATCAAAACGTTCATAGCCATAATACATTAAGAGTCAAAATACCCAAAATGTAAAATATAATTATTGGCATTAACTACATGAGACATCACTATAACAAAACAATAAATCAGATGAAATATTAAGTGTTAAAAACCACCTTTTATAATGTTAAAAACTATTGTGCTTAATGCTTACAGATTTATTACCTAAAAGATGAAATAAAACATGTATTGTAAAAACATGTATTGTAAAAAGGGGGGAACTGGCCATTAATTGAAGAGTATATATTTAAACAGTATAATCTAAAAATATCTCAATCTTGCACTTCTAAATTTTAACACTGGTTTAATACTGATTGTGTCATTTAGCCCAGGCGGATTCCCAGCGTCCAGCCTCAGTTGCCACACCAACTCTCTATATTCGAGAGTAGATTCCCAGTCACCACCTCTAACATCATGATTAACTTGTTCAAGAGTCATGAATTTGAACTTCCAGTTGGGACAGGAAAGGGAATGTTTAAATAAGGCATTTGATTCCTTATTTTTTGATATTTCATAAAAATGCTCGTAGTATTAAACCAGTGTTAAAACTTAGAAGAGCAAGATTATGAGATATTTTTAGATTATACTGTCAAATATATACTCTTCAATTAATGGCCAATTTCCCCCCTTTTTATAATATGTTTTTACAATACATGTTTAATATATGTTTTATTTCATCTTTTAGGTAATAAATCTGTAAGCATTAAGCACAATAGTTTTTAACATTATAAAAGGTGGTTTTTAACACTTAATATTTCATCTGATTTATTGTTTTGTTATAGTGATGTCTCATGTAGTTAATGCCAATAATTATATTTTACATTTTGGGTATCTTGACTCAATGTATTATGGCTATGAACGTTTTGATATAACCAGTGTTAGTTACTTTATTCACTTACAACCACAAGAGAGTTTAATGGGAAGATTTTAATTGATTAATTTATTATTGATGTCGCTATTTAAACAGCTGCTATACACTGTGATGTCAACTTGATAAAGCTCGGAATATCCGAGCGAAAGCGCTTGTTTGACTTGTTCTTGTTCTACGTGTGCAAATAAAAGTGTTAAAAAAGTTTTTAATCTACAATCCATTTCTTTTGGCTCTGCTCAGTGGCTTGTGTTATTTTTGGCTCATTTCTGATTCGTTTGACTTTGGTTTTATACTGTTTAAAAATATTGTCTCATTCAAACCAGGGAAAAACATTGCCCCAGTGCGTATTTGTCAACTTAACTCAAGTTGCTCAAGTAAAAGTGTAAGCGGGTCCCCCCAACTATCAACAACTGAATCAATTGCTTTGAACAAAAATGAATGTTGTGGATAGGAAATAATGCATCTAGCCAGTGCATTTTCTCCAAGGGTCTTTATTTTATATAGATGTTCGTATACTCGTTCTTTTAACCTTCTATCCATTTTACCTATGTAAAACGCTGCACAGCATTGACACTGAGCTACATAAACCACAAACCTGGACTGACAAGTGTACTTCAATTTGATTTTAAAACTGATATTTTTAACTTCAATAATGTGGATGTGCCTTTAAGACACAAGATTTTAATTAGAAGTGTCATGTGACCAAAAGGGTGTGTATATATTGTTTGTGTTGAAGTTTGTTCAGTTTCTGATGAAGTCTTGCCACATGTGCAAGACGAAAAGTGCTTCATTAAACTGAAAGAATTAAACTGAGAAAGAATTTGCTTTGGTGTTTCCAAGCTGTCTTTTTGCAATATTTAGTTTGGTTTTCTCCTCTGCATAATCAATACTAAAAAAAGCAGCACCAAAGATATTTAAAGAAATACAGGCAAAGGAATCCGGATATGTAACATTTCACAATACTAAAAAGAAAACAAAGGAGGAAGTAGAAGAGGTTTAATAGAGAAGTTAAAGAATAATCTGAATTTATGAATTACCTGGAAATTGAAGGATTTGGTGCAGAAAATCCAACTGTGGTAATGTCACAGCAAGATGAACAAGGAGTCCCAAAATTAGGGGGAAACAGGTGGAAAGGGAAACATCCGATTACTTACCACATGAAGATATTCTGGAGCCTTCAACAGAACTTTTGTTAATTTCCTACTCGAGTTGCACAGCATGGGAAGCAGCAGGAAATAGTGGCATCTCAAACACAATGTTGTGCAGTGACAGGCCAGTGAGTTTTCATATTAAAAAAGAGCAATGGATGACACAGGATGCAACTGAAGAGAATGTCACAGGAAGATGCTCTTGAACTTTCTGTAGAATGCCAGCAGGAAACAGAAAAAAAAAAGTGTGCGCCTTCAGTTTAGAAGAAAATTATCTAAGGGAAGAGTTACTTCATTTAATAAAGACAGACATATTTAGATCGATGAAAGATTACAGAAAGTTAACACCCAAAATGTTAGAAGTCTGATAAAACAGATGATCACAGTAATCAAGATTATTCCATCGAGATTAACACAAGTGTGTTGTTTCTTTTTTCGGCTTTTCCCATTTAGGGGTCATCACAGCAGGACTCCCGTCCGCTGATTGGCAGTCGATTTTTATGTTGCCGAGTTGCCAGCCCGACACCCAACCTTCACTGAAGGTATGCCCATTCACGCATGTCTTTTGGGGGTCACTCGACCGCAGGGAGGACATGCATTGCTTTGGAGCTAAATCAACAGATAAGGTCTTACCAAACAAACACAGCAATAACAAAAGGAAAGAAAATCAAATGGCATCATAGAAGCATCAAATAGAAAAAGTTAAAGAGCAAACACAAAAGTGCCTGAAACAGAGCAACAAAAAATACCTAGAAAGTGTAAGCAATTCGCTGATGACCCAAAAATGTTTTATACAGAACTGGGAAAAAAAAGGACTAAACACCCTGGAAAAATATTTAAGACAACCATGTGGAATAAAGATGCTGAATGGATAGTAGTACTAAAAGTAAGAATATGAAATGAGCTTTTAAGTAACAGACTGAGAAATTGAAGGAAACCCACAGGCCCATATGCAGTACTTAACTTCTGGCTTAAAGTATTAACACCTTTACATGAAGGCTTGGCCCCAGGTAAGAACTACTTGCATGCACATCCAGGACAGACACCAACCTGGTTAACAGGAAAAATACAATATTCCTAGAGTGAGCCTGCAAGCTATCCTAAAAATTGCTCAATAACTTGTCTATACTGGAATTTCTGACTGTTCACAGTCATTTAGAAGAAAACTCAGTCATGGCAATAGAATAAGAGGGTAACAAAAGTCAGTCACATGGAAAAAAGGATCATCCATTTAAAGTCATAATGGAGAACTATGAAACAGGGAAGAATTTAAGTAAGGTATGAACAGAGTACAAGAAAGCATTTGACAGCATCCCACATTCATGGATAAAGGAGTGCTTACAAAATGTATAAAATATACCTTACATTCAAGTTCATTACAGTGGCAAACTACTTTGCAGCTAAGTCATGATAAAGGACAAATTATCTCAGGAATAAAAACTTAAAGGTGGATATTCACTGCTGCTCTTTTGTCTTGCTCTTAACCCATTAGTTGTCTGCTTAACAGATTAGGTTATGGTTACAATTTGTTTTGCAGTAGTAAACCAGTGGCAGATGATTTAAAACTGTATAGTTCATATGAAGAGCTAAAAGCACAACTGCAAGAGGTTACATTTTTCTCAGATTACATAAGAATGTCATTTGGTCTTAATAAACATGCAAGGTGTGTGGTGAAGGAAACAATGTCACTACCTTCACAGGAAAGAGCACCACCACAGGAAGGACCAACACACCACTAACCTCCCATATGAAGTACCAGTGTTAAAATAAGGTGCTTCATACTGGTACCAACATTCAGAAAATCGGAATTAGCACTCATACCATTCAAGACAGACAGAACCAACCATCATCATCAAGCACTGTCGAGAGCTTTGTCCAGATTTCATACCAAACTCCATGGTGCACTCCAATAATGACTCCCCCCAAAGCCTAGGCAGAAAAAGATGTACCTTATGTTATGTCCAGGGTTTAAATAAGCCCCTGGCATGGGCGGACATCATAATCTGCCTGAACCAGGCTAGGATTGCCAGCAGTGACCTGAAGGACCCTTAGATTAGCCTCTTTTCTGAATCACTGAACCATGACTGAATGACTCAAAAGAATGCTCTCTAGCATTAAACTGGTAAATAAAGAATTCGATCCAATCACCCAGCTGCACAACTGCAAAAGAACTTAAGGATACACCATCCCTTAGCGTGGAAACCCTCTTCTGTGAAGCAAAAGCCTTTCATCTAAAGAGGAAGATGGTTGGTGGGGACCAATTCAATTCCCCGACTCCCAGACTGCTTGCATTTGCACCAATTCTCAAACTTGGTGCTGCAAAGAGGACCCCCTCACTTTCTCCAGCCAAATAGCTCACACAAATCAAACACAGACTGCCTAGCAGCTTTTCTCTTTTGCCCTTGAGCAGCAGAGCTGAATTCGACACCCAAAATTGTCAATGTCAAGCGCTTTCAAAATGCTACACAACATACCAGCAAAATATATTCAATGAGAATCCAGCAGCCACACAAAACACTTATCCATGCCAATAAAGTACTTTAGATACAGCAAAGGACAGCCAAGTAGGTAAACTTACCATAACAGTACGTTTGAATAAATCACCACTGCAAAAAAACCTAAGCTACATGGGGATACCACTTGCCTTGGATACTAGGATATAAAGGCCAGCCAACTTCCAAAGCTTAAGGTCACCTTCCACGTGCCCAGACAGTTGAAGGCTTAAGCTAGCCAGAAATGAAATTCAGTCTGGGCACTATACCCTTCACAGCTTTCATGCCAACTGAGATGCGTCAAAGATTGACTTTTAATTTACCTATGTCCCCACCCTGGCAAAACAAACATACAAAATAAGGGGGATGGAGGGAAGGAACAGCTACAGCGGCAGTGATCCAGTTAAAACAGCCACAATGTTTAACTTGCACGACTGTAAATGCTTTTCATTAGAGCACTGCAGCAGTTGCCTTAACTATATGGCTAGAATACTACAGCTTATAAAGTTTGGGAGGAGAAAGGATAAGGATCCTGGAGAAAGCACAGTTGTGTACCTACCATAAATGTAGATGTTCGAATGTATTCACTGTTGCAGTCATTACACTTGGGTTATATCCTGCTGGCAGGCTACCCTCAGTCGGCCTGAATTCCAAAGTCCTGGTCCGGCATCGGTTGCTGTCACCTCTTCCCTGACGTCAGTGGCCCAGGGGTATACAAGATGCAGCAGATGCCATTTTCTGCAGTTTTTCTTGCCCCAGATGTCAGGTGCCACCAAGAAGGTAAGCTATACATATTGCTTATAAAAACATACAGTAAAATAAAACAATACCTTCATCTACAAGCAAATACACCACATAGGTTGTATAAGATAGAGAAGTATAGGTAAGTCCCAGCAAAGAAAGGGGGATGGAGGGTGGGTAACCTGGACTGCAACAGTGAATACACCCGAACATCTACATTTATGGTAGGTACACAACTGTACTATGTTCAACGTGTTTCACTGTTGCAGTCATTACACTTGGGTTGTATCCCAAAGCTGAGGTAGGGCGGCTGGGTCTAAATAGGATTAGTAGTGGCTATGAGGCCCTGCAGAGCTGCAGTGGCAAAGCCTGCTCTGGATTTAGAGTAACGAGGTAAGTGATGATCCTTAGTAAAAGTGTGCATTGAACTCCAGGTTGCAGCCTCCATGATTTCCTTGGTTGGTACTCCTCTGAGAAAGGCTGCTGAAGTGGCTGTTGCCCTGGTAGAATGTGGCCTAATGTTCTTAGGCACTGACTTGCCATGCTGTGCATAGCAGAAACGAATGCAGTGTCCTATCCATTTTGAAATAGTCTGCTTTGAGATGGCCTTTCCTTGTGATCCTGCAGCATATGATACAAACAGTTGCTCAGTTTTTCTGAAAGCTTTTGTTTTGTCCAAGTAGAAGCGTAGCTGCCTGTGTATGTCCAAAGAGTGAAGAAGTCTCTCCCCTTTATTCTGGGGATTTGGATAAAATGTTGGCAAATGAATGGTTTGGTTAAGAGCCACACTGGATACTACCTTTGGCATAAATGTTGGGTTTGTCCTTAGAGGAACCCTGTCCGGATGAAAAATGATAAAAGGTTCCACTGCCATTAATACCTGCAACTCAGAGACTCTTCTTGCTGAAGTTACTGCTAGGAGCAGAGCAGTTTTCCAAGAAAATAATTTTATATCAGCTGTATTGGCTGGCTCAAAAGGAGGCAGGGTGAGCTTTTCCAAGACAAAGTTGAGGTCCCATGTAGGTATCTGTGCTCTCCTTGGGGGTCTTATGTTTTTTGCCCCTCTGAGGTACTGTCTTAGCAGTGGATGTGAGAAAATAGGAGGTTCCGCATTGTAATGAGCTGAAATGGCAGAGGCGTGGATCTTAATTGAGAAGGATAGGCCTTTGTCCAGCATCTCAGGTATTGTAAAATCTGGGGAATATTTGGAACAAGTGGTTCAAGTCCTTGTGCCTGGTTCCAAGCACAGAATCGCTTCCAGTTTTCTGCATAAGATTTCCTGGTGCTGGGCCTCCTGCCTTCCAAAATTACATCCATAACAGCTTTAGAGAGAGGTGTGTTCCGAGTGGCTATATTTGCCATGCAGCCAGATTTAAGGTTCCGAGTTGGCTGTGCAGGATCTGATTGTTTTGTTGAGTCAGCAGATGAGGGATTTGAGGTAAAGTCCAGGCTAGGCCTTGAGACAAGCTCTTTAGGATTGGGTACCAGTGCTGGCGTGGCCAGTCTGGGGCAATCAGAATCATTTTTGGCTTTGGTTGTCTGACATTTAGGAGTACCTTGGGAAGGAGAGGCAGTGGTGGAAAGGCATAAACTGTTAGGGTTTTCCAGCTGAATGATACAGCATCCACTTTCCATGCTTGTGAGTGATAAGTCCTTGTGCAAAATCTGTGAAGTTGGTAGTTGTGAGGGGAAGCAAAAAGATGTCTGGGCATCCCCATTTCCTTGTTATCATGCTAAAGACCCGTGGATCTAGTTTCCACTCTTGAGGGTCCATGAGGTTTCTGCTTAGTTCGTCTGCCAGAGTATTTTTCTTTCCTGGCAGGAATTGTGCCTGCAGATGTACTTGATAGGTCAGTGCTGTGTTCCACAAAGTCATGGCTTGCCTGCAGAGGAGGAAGGAATGTGTGCCCCCTTGCTTGTTTATGTACCACATAACTGTAGTACTGTCAGTCTTTAGCAATAGTTGTCCTGGATGTAGTAGATCCTTGAAGGCTGTCAGGGCATTCGGTACAGCTAGCATCTCTTTTTGATTGATATGAAGATGCATTTGGTCCGCGGGCCACGTGCCCTGAATATATTTTCCTGCCATGCGTGCCCCCCAGGCATAATCCGATGCATCTGTTAGTGTCTGCCTGGCTGTGGGTAAAGTGAAAGGCTGTCCCTTGTAGTGACAGGCCAGTGCCCACCATCAAAACTCCTGTTGCAGGCAGGGAATAAGAGTTATGATTGTTTCTAGGCTGTACCAACGTCGAGTCCAAACACTTTTTAGATACCATTGTAGCTTCCTCATACGCAGTCTTGCATATGGAATTAGCAGGATGCCATGAAGCCCAAAGCCTGCAGAATTTTTCTTGCAGTTAGCTGGGTCTTTGTTGCCATCATTTGAAAGTAATGAGTCAGTTGCCTTTGCTTGTCTGGCGTGAGATAAGCCATCTGGGCAGTTGTATTTAAGCTTGCACCCAGGAATATTATCTCTTGAGAGGCCACTACTTTTGATTTCTTTTCGTTTACTGTGTACCCTAGGGCAAATTAGTAATCTTTTTACAAACGCCAGATGCTTTAGTAGAATGTCCTTGCTCTCTGCTTGAATAAAGCAGTCGTCCAAGTAGGGATATATTTGAATTCCTTTTTGTCTGCAAAATGCAATTACTGGTGCCAGCCATTTTGTGAAGACCCTGGATGCAGTAGATAAGCCAAAGGGCAGTGCAGAGAATTGGTAATGCATTGAGCCAGCTATGAATCTGAGGTACCTTCTGCAAGTTTGTTTGACTGGGACATGCAGGTATGCCCCTGAGGTCCAAAGTAACTAGCCAAGCCTTCTTGCCCAGCATGGGTAGAAGTTGCTGCAGTGTCAACATTTTGAATTTTGGAACATCCAGGAAAATATTTAGAATTGACAGGCCCAGTACTGGTCTCCAGGCTTTGTCCTTTCTGGGTACCAAGAAAAGTCGAGTAAAATCCTTGCCCCTGTTCTTGCTGTGGTACTTTTTGAATAGCTCTCATGTCCATGAGAGCAGAAACTTGTTTTTGTGCCTCTGCCCATTGGTTTTGTGGCAGGTCGGGCATACCTTTTGACCTTGGCAGGGTGTGAGAGTGGAACCTGTAACCCTGAGAAACAATATTCAGTACCCATTTGTCCTGGGTGATCATGCGCCAGTTTTGTGAGAAAAGTGCTAGTTTTCCCCCTAAGGGTGCTGTCAAAAGGTAAGTGCTTGGCTTTTGTAGAGGGAAGTCATTGGGACCGTTTCCTATAAGGTTGTGATTTGTCTTCTCCGCCTTTGGGGGCTGAAGCACCCCATTGTTTAGGTCTGTATGAGCCTTGGGGCTGAGATCTGCCTCTAGGGCGTCTGTATCTGCCTCTGTCTTGACACTGGAAAGGATCAATTTTTAGAAGGTCAGTTCCTGCTAAATCTAAGTGGCTGAACCTGTAAGAAATCTTTTACTGTCTGCACTGATTTTGCTTTATCCTTCATTTTCTTTAACATGATCAGGTAAACGTTGTTCTTTAAACCACGCATGCCTTCGAATGACAGAGCCTGTAACAGCGGCTCTGCAAGAAGCCTGTAATGAATCAAAACCAAATTGCAGAGTATGCTTTCCCACTTGTTCAGCTGCATGCAATAAATCCTGCATTTCCTTATTGTCAGGACATTCTGAGCTTGTAAGCATTTTCTGTTTTAGCAAAGCCATTCGGTATTGTTGATATTTAAGCAAATGAAACTGGCAGTTTAAAGTCGTTACAGCTAAAGTAGCAGAAGTGTAAACTTTTTTCCCCCCATCTATCCAGTGCTCTAGAATCCCTATCAGAGGGAACAGGGTTTTTTGCAGTGGAAGCCTTGACCCCCTTGGGACCCAGAGAAACTGTTTCTGGATCAGCAGCAGGGTTTTTATAAAGAAATTTAAGAGAGTCTGGAACCCTGTAGTACCTTTCTGGCTTGACTGGTGCAGGGGGTAAAGAATCACGAGACAAACTGGATTCAGAAAAAACATCAACAATATCTAGTACGGGGGGGGGGATAGCAAGGGGCCTGTGCTGAGGCAGTTAAAGAAAGTCTCTGAGCCTTTTCTTGGATTCTGAATAATCCTGGCTCTCTCAATGGAAATGCTCCCTCATGTTGTGCAGGGTTTCCCCAAATGAGCAATCCTCAGGAAGAGAGGCTGAAGGGATAGATTCTTCAGCATCAGAGTCCTCATAGGGCTGAAGAGAATATCCCTGTTCTGAAGGTGAATCGGAGGAAATAGAAACCTGGTCAGTGGAGTCATAGTCAGTGTCTTTCCTAGGCCTTTTATCAAGTGGGGGATGGGAACCCCTGATCAAAGTAATAAGGCCCTCGGCCATTTTAAGCATCTGTTTCTTTGGCATGGATGACTGTCCAGGAGAATGCTGTACTTGTTTTTGTCTTTAATGGTGTTTTAGACTTTGCCTTGGCTGCTGAAGTGGACTTGATAGTAAGCTGTGTAGGTCTGAAAACACCCTCAGAAGCCGATGCCTGCTCAGCAGCTCCGGACCCATCTGAGGGAATAGTTTCTGTAGGCCCAATACCTAGAGTTTCCAGAGGCCTAATTGTCTCCACGTGGGAGTCTGAGGCGGCCTGTGACTCTGAGGTAGCAGGTGTCAGGGGCTGCGAAAGTGCCTCACTGAGAACTGGCGACCGGCCTAGAAGAGGCTTAGTCGTCGGTTTTGGACCTCGGATGCCTGTCCTTTTCTTTGTCTTTGCGTTTTTTATGAATTCCGTTCGTCAGTTGTTCCGACGGCATTATGTAGTTAAACCTTCGGCCAAAGTAATGTAAAGCAAAATCAGACAGACGCTTAATAGTGCGTTGGTTGAATCTAGCACAAAACCGACAACTAGCAACGTTGTGGTCAAGGCCTAGGCAAGGAATACAGTAAGAGTGAAAATCGTTATGAGGTATTTGCTTCCCACAAGAAATACAATTGTTAACTTTTACTGACATCGGTCTGGAGCAAGAAAAAGTTTCTACAACGGGGTAAAAGTTTCCCCAACGGGGTACTTAGCTTTACTGAAGACTTCGGTTCTGAAATTCAATTTCGAAAATCTCAGGAGTCTGCCGACCGGCACTTGCAAACTGCTTTTGCTTCGGGCACCACTCTGCAAGAAAGACTGAAGAAAATGGCGTCGGCTGCATCTTATATACCCCTGGCGCACTGACGTCAGGGAAGAGGCGACAGCAACCGATGCTGGACCAGGACTTTGGAATTCAGGCCGACTTGAGGGTAGCCTGCCAGCAGGATAACCCAAGTGTAATGACTGCAACAGTGAAACACGAACATCTACCACATAGGCAGCAATCTACTTAACGCCGAATGCGTGATAAGAGACCTTGGGACCCAGGTGGACAGTAGTCTCTCATTTGATAGTCACATCGCCACAGTAGTCAGGAAGTCCTTCTACATGGCACACATCATAAAAGGGTTCTCATCCAGGAAAAAAAAAAAAAAAGAGGTCATTGTTCTCTACTCGTCACTCAGACCCACTATAGAGTACAACGCCCCTTTTGGAATGTACATTACAAGACATCTGCAGCAGCTGGAAAGGCCACAGAAGTAACTCACAAAGAGGATTACTGGCCTCAAACAAATGCCCTACACTGACCGCCTCAGAAAACTCCAGCTTTACTCCGTAGCATATCGCCTATTCCGAGGTGATCTCTGCCTAACATATAAAGCTATGTCTAACCCAGAGCTGTTGGACATGCTACACTTAAAGAAATCCCAAATGCCTCCAAGCTACACACTTCTAGGGACCTAAACCTTGTCACCACAATAAAGAGGACACGCTGGAGGGATAGATTCCTGTCCCAGAGACTTCCTATACTCTGGAACAAGCTACCCATCTATGTCAAGCAAAGTTCTTCATTAGCACTCTTCAAGAAAAATCTTGATGAGTGGATGGAAAATAGGAAATACACCCAGAGGATCACTTCTGAGTCTCTGCTGGACAGTGGCACAGGAAAATAACTTTCTTGGGTGGCGTAAGCTATGGTACCTTGCTGGCTACGCTTACGTAGGCCCTTGGGCCGTTAGCCTCGTACCTACCAATGAACCTACGAGCAGTACCAGAAACTCAGATTTGAGCTTAAAACCAGGGTTTGTAAATACATATTCAGACAGGAGATAGTCGACCAAAGACAGCACAGATCTGCTCTAGCTATGCAAAACAGACACTAGCCAGATTAATCCAGAGTGATCAGATGACCCTTTCTTGTATATTGTAAATAGCTGCTTTGTTCATTCTGAAGTGTTTAGATATAAAAATGCTATTACTTAAAGGGCTACATAGTTTTATCCATGGGATGCAAGAGAGAAGCTATTACGTAGAGTTTGCCTGTATTATCAATGGCCATTTACAGATGGTCTGACTGGAGAGCACTGCATATCACTAGCCTTATTTTTTTACTTCTAAAGTGGCCATTCTGCAAACATCTTGGAATATCAAAGGCCTACGGGACATGGGGGATTTGCGTCTCTATACTTTCAAACCTCATTTCCTGTTATTGCAGGAAACCAAACAGACCAAAAGCATAATATGGTGCCAGGCCTTTATTCAAGTAGTGTACTTTTCATCCTACTCATGAAGCAGGACAGAAGTGCTGACCTTAAGACCTTCCATTTCACGAGATATCTAAACAGACAAAGGTATAGTCATCTTAGTGAAGGGTCTACATGGGAGAATCTGTCATATCAACCTATATCTTCCACTAGGAATATCACAAAGGATATTAGCAGAATTGACAAGAATGTGGGTGGCTCACTTGGTGGCAATATCCTTGCTAGACTGTTTGACATGATGAACCTACACAACTTATTAGGACTCCTGCAGGATACATAAATTGGTATGCTTAAGAGAATAATGTGCTTGTCAAGAATATACATTTATGGAGATATTTCAGGAACTAAAACTTTGTATAAACCAGATTAGATTGAAAATCAAGAAAGCACAAATGGAAAATAATCATGGAGGACTTAAAATATGCCAAGGTTAGAGGCAGATGAGGCTCAACAATTAACAGTAAAGATAAAGAGGGGACTTAAAATTTATGGAGGTCTGCAATTATAGTCCAGACTGTAGCTCTGAAGAAGAAAAAAAATAGGACGTACAAGTGATCTGTAGGAAACTCCAGGAATACATGGTATTCTGGAAATTTGGAAACTAGGAAGGAAAGAAAGCGATAAAGATTTGGAAGGTTTTGTTTAACATTACTTTAAAAAGGAGGGAAGCACCATCATCTTGGGAAAAAGCTGTGGTGGCTGTAATACCTAAAGACTGTAAAGATCCATCTTCATAAGCCCATTTTAACTTTAAAACCATGGAGTATGAAGCGTTTAGGTCTATAATGGCTAAAAGAACAGCAAAGGTGATGCCAAAATTGACAGATATGGATCAATATGTTTTTTGTGGAGGGGTGGTAAACATTTGACATTAAAAGAATAATGGTCCAGAGGGAAGCAGACTGTAAGGAAATACTGCTGCTGTCAAGTCTTGATGCAAAAGCATTTAACACAGTAAGCTGGGATTTGAGTAGGGCAACAGAAGCATTTGTATTTCCTGATACAATAAGGTTGATTAGGTGAACATATGAGGGACGGAGGCAAAAGAAAATCAAAGTGGGAGGGTTGCTCTATGATAAGTCGTGTCTTAACAGAAGAAACAGGCAAGGGCATCAATTTCCCATTGTGTGCATTATATCTAGAACCACTGGAAAAGAAGATCAGGAACTCAGAAATGTTAAGACTATAATGGGTATGGTATTCAAGAAAAGTTGCCTATTTGCAGGGAATATTTTTTATCTAACAGAACCAGAAAAGAACAAAGTATTGTAGAACATTCTGACAGAGTTTAGTGTTTTTTCAGGACATAAAAAAAGAAGTTATGTCCTTACCATAACGTTCCATGTGGAGTGTTCATCTCGCCTTGGTTATTACACATGGGTTCGGAGCCGATCCTCGGCTCCGTGCCGGCCGACTGCAAGCTCTGCATAGAGAAGAAGCTCGAGGACATCTAATACCCACAATCCCCCTCTGCCTTTACCTCAGATCTAGTTTGCAAGCAAACCAGACATACGCACACATGCCACTATATACATAATATACATATATACAAACATACCCTGGGTATGATAGTAACAGTACTACTGCAACAGCAGAAGGAGAATACTCCAGACCAGGCACCAAATCGAACGTTCTTCCTAAGGGTGGGAAGGGTGGGAGTGTAATAACCAAGGCGAGATGAACACTCCACATGGAACGTTATGGTAAGGACATAACTTCTTTATGTGAGAGTGTTCAATCTCGCCTTTGTTCTTACACATGGGTAGCGTCCCTAGCTCCATGATCCTGAGGAACTCAAGGGAGAACGTTCTTGAGCACAGTGGAACCAAAGGTTGCCCTATCCCTAGAAACCCTGTCCACTTTGTAATGAGAGATAAATGTATGTGGTTTAGCCCAAGTAGCAGCTGCACAGATAGTGTCTAAAGGTAAGCGAGCTGCGTGAGCCAAAGATGTAGACACTGACCTGGTAGAATGTCCTCTAGGTTTTGCAGATAAAGTTTGGTCAGAGGCTTCATAAACATATGAGATACAGTCAGTTAGCCATTTAGAAAGAGTTCGTTTTGTAACTGCAAGACCCTTCCTGCTGTCAGCAAAAGCTACAAATAGTTGATCAGATTTCCTGTGATCTTTTGTTCTATCCAAATAAAATCTGAGTCGTCTATGGACGTCTAGTTTGTGCAACATATACTCCAACTTATTAGAGTGGTTTTTAAAGAAGGTGGGTAATTCAATGGACTGGTTGATATTACTAGAGGAACAAACTTTGGGAAGAAAGGATGGATTAGTGCGAGGGATACTCTGTCAGAATGAAATATTAAATAAGGATGTTTGACCGAAGGGCCTGAAGCTCAGACACTCGTCTAGCAGATGTAATGGCCACTAGAAATAATGTTTTCCATGACAACAATTTCAATGTGCAACTTGAAGCTGGTTCAAAGGGTGGCAACATTAATTTAGAAAGCAACAAATTTAAATTCCACGGTGATGTCGGACTTCTGACTGGTGGTCTGATATGAAAGGAACCTTTTAAAAAGGCTTTACAGAATCTGTGAGCCATAATAGGTGCACCACTTTCTTCTATATGATAGTTAGAAATGGCAGCTAACTGTACTCTTAAAGTAGCCGGGGAAGCTCCTTCATGAAATAATTCAGACAAGAATTCTAAAACCTTGTTTAACGGAGCTGTAACAGGGTCCAACTGATGTGACTCCGCCCAGAAGACAAAACGTTTCCATTTACTGGTGTATGTCTTTGTAGTGGAAACTTTAGAGAAGCTACCAAAATATCCTGAACCGCCGATGTAAGGGGAATTGACCTGGCTAAAAAGGGAAGCGGAGCAGCCAAGCTGCTAGATGGAGGATTCAGGGATGGGTGAGGAACTCCTGGCGAATGAGTCAGTAGATCTGGCTCTGGGTCCAGCATCCAAGGTCCCCGAATGCGTGATGCAATAGAAAGGGAAACCAAATTTGATGAGGCCAGAACGGAGCAATGAGAATTATAGTCCTGTGAAGGTTGTTTGCTTTCTGTAGAAACTTTGCAATCAGGGGAAATGGAGGAAAAGCATATAGGAGACCGGGGCCAATCGTGCACCAGCGTCCTGGGGACTTCCCCTGGAGGGGGTAATAGGGCAAAGTAGCTCCTGCATTTGGCGTTCATTGGAGACGCAAACAGATCGCAGGTAGGCTGGCCCCATTTGCGAAAAATTCTTTCTGCAACTGACTGTTTGAGGACCACTCGTGAGGCAATAGTATTGCCCTGCTCAGCCTGTCGGCTATGACGTTGGATGACCCGGGATGTGCGTTGCGATCAGAAAGCGACCGTGGACTCTGCCCATTGCCAAATTCTCATGGCCTCTCTGCATAGTTGGTAAGACCTGGTTCCCCTTGCTTGTTTATGTACCAGACTACTGACATGTTGTCTGTCTGAACTGCAATGGTCCCTGGAGGAAGAAGGGGAGCAAAGTGTTGCAATGCCAAGAACACTGCCCTCAACTCCAGAACATTGATGTGCAGATTGTACTCCAGATTGGTCCATTAAGCCTTGGACTGTCTGTCCCTGAAAGATGCCCCCACCCTATCAGGAAGCGTCCGTGGTTATCGTTGCTGACGGTGTGGGTAGCACAAATGGTCTCCGCGGATAGGTTGCAAGTCTGTAACCACCACCTTAGGTGTGACTTGCATGTTTCGTTATCAATATTTACGTGAGTCAGTGGAAGTTGTTGGAATGACCATTGTGCAAATAGAAGCCATTGTAGCACTCTCATGTGCAGTCTCCCCAATGGTATTGCTATGAGAGAAGCTGCCATGAGACCCAGAACTTTCAGAACAATTTTTGCTGGGGATTTTCTGGACGACAGCAGAAGGGAGATGTTGAATTGAAGTGCTACTATTCTTTCTGTCGGAAGTTTTAGAACTAACTGGCAGTATCTAATTCGCTCCTATGAATAAGATATGCTGTGATGGCTGTAGCAAAGATTTCTCGAAATTTACTGAAATGCCAAGGTGTGCACAAAGTTGTAGGGAGTAATCCCTGGCATGTATCAGTTGGCCTGGTGGTGGCAGACAGGAGCCAGTCATCCAGATACGGGAACACCTGGAATCCTAGGCGCCTCAGATGAGACGCTACCACTGCCATGCATTTGGTGACGTCCCTGGGGCTGTGGTCAGACCAAAGGGCAGGGCTCGAAACTGATAGTGACTGGCTCCCAGCCGGAAGCATAAGTGATCCCTGGAGCCCTGGCCATTTTGATGTGGTAGTATGCGTCCTTCAGATCTATTGAGCACATCCAGTCGTCCTTCCGTAAGAATGGAAGGATCGATTGAAGCATGACCATTCGAACTTTTCCTTCTTGACAAAGGTGTTGAGATGACTTAGGTCCAGAATTGGCCTCCAGTCCCCTGTTTTCTTTGGAACTAAAAGAACCTTGAGTAAGTTCCGAATCCTATTTGGTCCGCTGGGACTGGTTGTATGACTCTTTTCTAGCAGCTTTGAAATTTCTGTAGCTGCTGGGTCTCGCAGATGGGGTGGTACATCTGGGAGTTTTCTCTTTGGAATGGGGGTGGATAGAAGCGGATTTTGTAACCTCTGGTAACAATGCTTTTACCCAATTGTCTGAAGAAAGGTTTTGCCAGGCCTGAGGGTATAAAGCTAGCGACCCCGACTGCCTCCAGAGCAGGACAGTCGGGCCTCTTCTCAGGAGTGCTGAAAGGTTTGCCAGGAGGTTATCCCTGTCACCTTGGTTTTGGACCCCTCTGCCGCCAGGGGCGTCTTCCACCTCTGCCCCCCTCTGCCTCTAGAGGGGCATCACCCTGTGTGTTGGAAAAGACCCTTGTGGTTTTCAAACCACATTTTCCCACCACGTTGCCCTTTGGGGTGCGGTCTGGAAGGGTGGAAAAAGCGGACTCCGACAGCAGACAGAGTCTTTCCCTCCTGTTCACACGGGTAAGGGTCTCCTTTACTTTAGGGCCAAAAGTGTGGCTCCATCAAATGGGCGTTAGTAAAGGAAGACTTGAAGGCTTCCGCGAAGCGAACATAAGCGCATCCAGGATTGCCTACGAAGAGCAATCGCTGAAGCCGCTGCCCTACTCGATCCTTCGGCTGCATAGGATATCAGCCTCATGGACGAAGTTCACAATGGACGTAAGGGTGTTGAGATGCGCTGTAACTTTCTCTGAGACAGCGGCATCTGTAGCACCCTGGAGGGTATCTCCCAACTCTTTGACTAGATCCCTCTGTAAGCGTGTAAAATGGGTCAAATAGTTCAGGACGCATAGAGAAAGCCGCTGAACTGAAAATGCGCTTCCGTATCTGTCCATGGTCCTAGAATCTTTGTTAGGCGGATGGACAGATGAGGAAGACTCAGACATCTCCTTTTTCGTGGCCACTGCCACCACCATGGCGTCTACGGAACTCCTTTGGTAAGGTAAGCTTTGTCCTGTGGTACCCGTGATGTACTTATTTGGCTTCCTAGGGACAGGTTCCACCGTGTCAGGAGTCTCCCACGCCTTCGAGCAATTAATTCCATTAACTCATCAAAGGCGGAGTGACCCAGGAGGAGGAAGGACGGGCACCAAATGCCTTCAGCAACACTGACTCATCCTCAGAAGGGGAGGGCTTGCCAGTCACCTCTCTGTTTAAGGATCTCCAAGATGTCAGCAAAAGAGACATCCTCTGAAGGTGACTTAGGGACCCTTCTGACTCATCTAAGTCAGTATCAGATGTCAAGGATTCTTGTGGAGAATCCAAGTGTCTCCTCTTACACAGTCTTTTCCTAGGAACTTCTTAGGGGAGCATCCGAAGAAGCCTCCGAGGAAGAGGGGCACCCTCCAGGGGTGGCTGAGACACTGGTGCCCGGCTTGGGCGTGGCCGTGGGTGCAGAGGAGGATAACGGTCCTTTTGGGGAGGAGAAGCTGTACCTGCTGATGTGGTTGTCTGAGTAGACAACACCTTCTTCATCAGGTCGAAGGCCCCGGGTCAGTCGAGGTATCTCCGGTTCGAAGAAATGGGAAGAATCCCGAAACAGGAGCCGAAGGCACCGACCCGACCGGAACGAATCGATCCGTGCGAGGCCCGAAGGAGCGGATCCGGGGAGAGGGCACCAAGATCGGTCCGACCTCAGCGCTGACAAAACAAGATCTGGGGTCATGAGGGGTAGCAGGAGGGTGACACCACTGCAAAAAAACTAAGCTACATGGGGATACCGCACCCTTGGATACTAGGATATAAAAGGCCACTTCCAATTCAAAGCTTGAGGTCACCTTCGTGCCCAATACCCTTCACAGCTTTCATGCCAACTGAGATCGTCAAAGATTGACTTTTACCATTACCCATCCCACCAAAACAAAAACAAACAAAAAAATAAGAGGAGGGAGGAAGGGACAGCTACAGCGAGCAGTAGTGATCCAGCCAACAGCCACAATGTTTGCGACTGTAATGACTTTGCTTTAGAGCCTCCATGATTTCCTTTTTGGTACTCCTCTGAGAAGAAAGGCTGCTGAAGGGTGTTGCCCTGGTGAATGTGGCTAATGTTCTTAGGCAGGGACTTGCCATGCTGTGCATAGCAATGCAGAAACGAATGCAGTGTCCATCCATTTTTAAATAGTCTTGAGATGGATCCTCCTTGGCGATCCTGCAGCATGATACAAATTTTTCGTAGGTATCGTTGCTCTCCATTGTAATGAGCTGAAATGGCACTTGTGCCTGGTTCCAAGTGCATAAGATTTCCTGGTGCTGGGCCTCCTGCCTTGTCAGCAGATGAGGGATTTGAGGTAAAGTGCTAGGCCTTCAGCATCCACAGGGAAGTCATTGGGACCCTTGGTTTCCCCAAATGAGCAATCCTCATTCTTCAGCATCAGAGTCCTCTTTCCTAGGCCTTTTATCAAGTGGGGATGGGAACCCGGATGCCTGCTCAGCAGCTCCGGACCCATCTGAGGGAATAGTTTCTGTAGGCCCAATACCTAGAGTTTCCAGAGGCCTAAAATCAGACATCCCAAGAAATACAATTGTTAACTTTTACTGACATCGGTCTGTTTCCCCAACGGACTTAGCTTTACTGAAGACGTTCTGAAATTCAATTTGCAAACTGCTTTTAAGACTGAAGAAAATGATAGTCCAGTAGTCAAGTCCGTCATTGTTCTCTACTGCCACTCAGACCCACTATAGAGTACAACGCCCCTTTTGGAATGTACATCACAAGACATCTGCAGCAGCTGGAAAGGCCACAGAACTCACTCACAAAGAGGATTACTGGCCTCAAACAAATGCCCTACACTGACCGCCTACTCCTCAGCATATATCCCTATCAAGTGATCTCTGCCTAACATATAAAGCTATGTCTAACCCAGAGCTGTTGGACATGCTACACTTAAAGAAATCCCAAATGCCTCCAAGCTACACACTTCTAGCACTCTTCAAGAAAAATCTTGATGAGTGGATGGAAAATAGGAAATACATGCTGGACAGTGGCACAGGAAAATAACTTACCAATGAAAAACTCAGATTTGAGCTTAAAACCAGGGTTTGTAAATACATGTTCAGACAGGAGATAGTCGACCAAAGACAGCACAGATCTGCTCTAGCTATGCAAAACAGACACTAGCCAGATTAATCCAGAGTGATCAGATGACCCTTTCTTGTATATTGTAAATAGCTGCTTTGTTCATTCTGAAGTGTTTAGATATAAAAATGCTATTACTTAAGGGCTACATAGTTTTATCCATGGGATGCAAGAGAATCAATGGCCATTTACAGATGGTCTGACTGGAGAGCACTGCATATCACTAGCCTTAAAGTGGCCATTCTGCAAACATCTTGGAATATCAAAGGCCGACATGGGGGATTTCGTCTCTATACTTTCATCTAAACAGACAAAGGTATAGTCAAGAATCTGTCATATCAACCTATATCTTCCACTAGGAATATCACAAAGGATATTAGCAGAATTGACAAGAATGTGGGTGGCTCACTTGGTGGCAATATCCTTGCTAGACTGTTTGACATGATGAACCTACACAACTTATTAGGACTAGAATAATGTGCTTGTCAAGAATATACATTTATAGAGATATTTCAGGAACTAAAACTTTGTATAAACCAGATTAGATTGAAAATCAAGAAAGCACAAATGGAAAATAATCATGGAGGACTTAAAATATGCCAAGGTTAGAGGCAGATGAGGCTGAACAATTAACAGTAAAGATAAAGAGGGGACTTAAAATTTATGGAGGTCTGCAATTATAGTCCAGACTGTAGCTCTGAAGAAGAAAAAAAATAGGACGTACAAGTGATCTGTAGGAAACTCCAGGAATACATGAAAAGAACAGCAAAGGTGATGGGAAGCAGACTGTAAGGAAATACTGCTGCTGTCAAGTCTTGATGCAAAGCATTTAACACAGTAAGCTGGGATTTGAGTAGGGCAACAGAAATCAATTTCCCATTGTGTAAAGAACAAAGTATTGTAGAACATTCTGACAGAGTTTAGTGTTTTTTCAGGACATAAAATACGAAGTTATGTACTCACCATAACGTTCCATGCGAGTTGTTCATCTCACCTTCATTCTTGACTGATGGGTTCGGAGCTGATCCCTCGGCTCCAGTACAGCCACATGCAAAGCTAGAGGTTGTCCAGTAGCTCGAGGCCAAGACCCTATCCCATGATACACTGTGAATTACCTCAGCTTTTGTTTGCTGCGTATACTATAACCTTATATAATAGCTATTCCCCTACAGAAGACAAGAATTTGAGCAGCCAGGATGAAACGAACATCTAGGTCAACTATCAGCCAAGGAGGGAGGGACCCAAGAATGAAGGCGAGATGAACAACTCATGGAATGTTATGGTGGGTACATAACTTCTTAATGTAAAGTTATTCAGTCTTGACTGATGGGTAGCGTCCCAAGCACCATCGATCTCGGGGGGGGGGCTCACGGGAGTACATTTTTCAGAACCGTGGACCCAAGGGAGGCCCTGTCCCTGGAGGCCTTAACTTTGTAATGAGTGATAAAGGTACGAGGTTTTGACCAAGTGGCTGCTGCACAAATGTTAGATGGGAAGTTTGGCTGAAAACGCAGAGGATGTAGAAACTGCTCTAGTTGAGTGAGCTTTAATCTTGTGTTGCAAGGGCATATTAGCAGCTGAATAGACAAAAGGTGATGCAATCAGATAACCATTTAGACAGTTGTTTTAGCCACTGGTCTACCTTTCCTGGATTCAGAGAATGAAACAAAAAGCTTGTCTGATTTACTGAAATCTTGTTCTATCCAAATAAAATCTGAGCTGTCTGTGAACATCAAACTGGTGCAGCATATACTCTAACTTGTTGGAATGATTAGGAAAGAAAACTGTAACTCAATAACCTGGTTAATATTGGTTTCTGAACAAACTTTAGGCAACAAAGGATTTGTCCTACGTGATGCTCTGTCAGCATGAAAAATCAAATAAAGAGGGCTGACAGATAAAGCATGAAGCTCTGACACTGCGGGCAGAAGTAATAGCTACCAGAAAAATGTTTTTCCACGACAAATATCCAAGGTCACAAGATGATGCTGGTTCAAACGGTGGGAGAATTACACATGAAAGCATAAAATTTAGATTCCATGGACAATAGGGAGTTTTCACAGGTGGTCTCATATGAAATGTCCCCTTGAGAAAGGCTTTGGATAACTTGTGGGACATTTAAACAGTCAACCCCAAGATGAAAATTGGATATAGCAGTCAACTGAACCCGAACTGTTGCTGCTGCCACGCCTTTAAGATTATAATCAAGAATTCTAATATGGATGTCATGGAGGCTTGGTAAGGGGTCAATATTTGAGACCCATACGAAAATCTCTTCCACTTACTAAGATATAATTTTCTAGTGGAGGGCTTATGAGAAGACAAAAGAATCTGTTTTGTCTCACTGAAAAAGTTATGAAGGCTGGCTATGAGGGGAAAGTACAGTTGTATACACTTACCATAAATGTAGATGTTAAAGTGTATTCACTATTGCAGTCATTACATATGGGTCATCTGCTTGCAGGCAGCCCTCCGCCGCGGCCTGATTATCAAAGTCTTGGGTCCTGCGTCGGTTGCCGTCTCTTCTTCCATGACGTCAGGTAGTCAGGGGTATAAAACATGCAGCTGATGCCATTACATCCATTTTTCTTGCCCCAGATGTCAGGTGCTCCCCATAATGGGAAGCAATTATATACAATATTACACCTCCAGTTATAAGCAAATACACCAGAAAGCTTAAATACAGTAAACAAGAAGAGAGGTATAGCAAACTGAAGTCAGGGGGCTGGAGGGAGGGTAACCAGGACTGCAACAGTGAATACACTCAAACATCTACATTTATGATAAGTGTACACAACTGTGCTATATTTTTAGTGTTTCACTGTTGCAGTCATTACATTTGGGTAGATTCCCAAAGCTAAGGAAGGGAGGAGGCAATTGGAGAGCATTAGAACCAGCTATTAGGCCCTGCAAAACTAGCTCTGGATTTAGAGAAAATAGGCAAGTGGTAATGCTTGGTGAAGATATGAATAGAACTCCAGGTAGAAGCTTCTAGGATGTCCCTGGTAGGAACACCTCTGAGAAAGGCTGCTGAAGTAAATGCAGCCTTGGTGGAATGTGATCTTAACCCCTGTGGAGTACGTTTTCCATGGTGCTTATAGCAGAAATGAATGCAATGGGCTATCCATTTAGAAATGGTTTGCTTTGAAATGGCCTTCCCTTCTGCCCCTGCAGCAAAGGCAAACAGCAGCTGTTCAGTTTTTCTGAAAGGCTTAGCCCTGTCCAAATAAAATCTTAGTCTGTGTTCCTTTCCCATCAGGCATTGGAAAGAGTACAGGCAAAGAGAAATGGATGGGGGAATCCTGAATTAAAGACATGCACTGGTCGAGTTTTTATTCGAATCTAGAACAGAAGTTTGTTAAAGGGAGAATTAGTAGGGCATATAAAAAACTGCTCGACAACTGTAGGAAGAGGTCAGAAAAAGAATGGGAACAAAGATCAGAAATTCACAAATAGGACATATGTACATCTTCCAAATATGCAACAAAAACTAGAAGACTTGACATTATCCTGGAAGTGTTTGTATTGGTACTTTTATACACCAAGAAGACTCAAGAATGTTGTCAGGTAGATGCAAAGTTTCACCAATTTACTTCAACACAGAATCGCAATCTGGTACTGGCCCATTTCATTGACCTATCCAAGCCCTTTGATACAATCTGTCAAACTACTGCACAAACATTCCTCCCTTGGACTCTACTCTACACTCAGTTGGTTCCATAAGCTGACAGCCAGTAAAGTGGAAAAATGACTGCTCTTTCCTCCCAAATTCCCTTGGTGTTCCCCAAGGATCAGTACTAGGCCCACCACTCTTCAGTGATCTACACACAGACTCCCTGCATGTCTTTAGTTCAGTAGGTTGGAGATTACACACTGGCCTGCTCTGCCAAAATATCTACCCTTCAAAAAACAACTACAATCTTTCGCCACCCTGGAAACTTAGCTCGATATTTCTCAACTCTTACTAGATGCCTAAAAACTAAACCCATTCTATTTACCCCCCAAGCAGTTCAACTCTACAAAACATGACTTTTCTATTACTTCCAAAAATAATACACAAATATGAATGGTGAAGCATACCAAGTTACTAGTAGTCATTGTAGATGACCAAATGAAATCATCTACACATACCTCATGCCACTAAAGTGATTCATCAGAAAACAGGTTAGTCTGTATACAGCAAATCAATTTAACATTGACTCAGCCCAGACTACGACTGCTACAGCTCATCTACTTTCAACCTTTCTCTATGCCTCTTCACTTTTTGCCAACTGAAATATCACTAACTGCAAAATGCAACAAAAGAATAACTAACCACTACAAACATGCCTTACAGAACTCACCACTCAAACCCCCAAAACTGGTGAAAGCTTCCAAATGTCCTTAACTGCACCCAACAACTGGTAACCATCTTCTCTACAGACCAGAAGAATGCTCGGTTCTGACCAATATATCTCCCTAGTCACCAAACAGAACTCTTAAGGTCCACTGAAAATGTTTCTAAATGTAACCAAATCCAACAAGGCTGGTGCTTCATTATACTTCACTTTCTAGAATATGGAACTGTCTTCCACTCTCTGTAAGAGAGATGGAAAACCCAAATCAGACCATGTCATTGTGTTACTCCTGGCTAACAATGACCTGCATGACATGCTGCATTAGTTCTTTATAGATACCTGGGTCATTAAACAATATAATTTTCCAGAGTGTGCCTGTAATTATCATCCTCTTACTGCATAAAGTGTGTATATTGTTTGTAAACAGTTGTACCACTAGAACTTCTCTCTGGGCCTTTACTGAAGATAGGTGTTTTTGCCAGGCTGGACCATCCCAGTCAAACTAAAACTATGTCGTTGGAGGAGCATGTTAAAACAATTTAGTCATAGATTTCATAAATTAGTACTAGACTAACTGCCCTCATGGGCCATTTTAAGCCTAGCCAAAACACCCCATATGTGAGAATCAAACCCTGCACCTTGTGTTTCTAAGGTTAAGCACCTTAACCACTATGCCAGCCTATTCGCGTTAATTCCATCAAAAGCCTTCTCTGCATCAAGGCTCAAGTGGCCCTTTCTATGAGTAGTCTCCCCCCCCCCAGAGAAACTGATTCAAGTCCTCTTCCAATTATACAATGGTTCTCAAGCAAAAGAACAATATTAATGGTACATTTACCCATCCCCATATGTAGGAAATACTAAGCAAAGATGCCTGCATCCCCACACTTGCTTTACATTTATAACCTTTGGCCATAAAACTGAGAACTTCAGAGACAAGCTGGTATAATGAGGGATCTTATTCAAAAGATCACTTTTTACAGATGACTTAATATACATCTCACCAAATCAGAGCAAGAGCTTCAAAATTTTAATTTAACTGATTTGACTGGAAAGCTTTGGAAACTTGTCCACGTACAAGATTAACCCTAGTACGTCAGAAAAGATTAGTATAAATTTCAACGCATCAGAATCCATTAAGAAATATTTGAATTTTGAAGAGAAAGAATAAGATGACAAGCCTGTGTCTTAGTTTAAGACCCACAAAAGAAAAGACTTGGCAGGCCACATTTGCAGAAGTGAAAAACAAAACAAAAGCATACCTACGAAAGTGGAAATTTCTTGGTATAGATAGGATCCAAAAGGATTCAATCAGTTACCTACCATACTATACGTTCCACAAATCGCCTCTTACTAACACACTGGACTAAACAGATTTTTCATAAGGGCTTTCACATTGTCTAATAGAAGTCTAGAATTGGTAGAGAACCATACTTTACCAGATGTTGAGGGAATGGTTGAGGTGTTTGCCAGATGCTCTAACAACTAGAGCTAAACATTTGGGGATCTACTGAACCCTGACCTAAATATAATGGCAGGTCCAGTAATCTTAAACAGCTTTTTATCAGCAAAAAGATGAAGCCACTAATCCCAACTAAGATTATCATCTCTAAAACAGGCTGTACATAAAATATGGGTAAAACAAACATGTAACTGGACTAAATTTACTGCCAATGTCTTCATCAATTTATTAGGACATCTGGCCGATTAGAAGAATGCGGATGAACTAGAGTTTGACTGGGAACTACTGACACATCCCAAACTACGTAATTCAGACACTTTCGGGAGATGTACTTCTTGGAGGCACTCCTCTTACTTTGATAGAACAGCAGCAACAGCCTCTAGTGACAAGATGCACACATTAGACAAAAGCACACCAGACACTTTGGGATATTTAAACAACTTTAGGAGGATCTTACAAATACTGGCAATATTGCTCCTTAAGATGAGAAAAGGAAACTATTAAGCAATGACTAATTTGGGCTAAGGACTTGGCCACTAAAAATGAAGTCTGTGAATGAGGACATATCACTTAGATTCTCAGCTACATTATTTGACAGAGGCACAACAAACTAATGGGCACAGTATTTTTTCATATAAGGGGTGGCGTAAGCCACAAAAATTTGGGCTAGGCTTATAAATGCCTTAGGGCAGATAGCCTAGTATAAACCTATGAACCTATAAGTGTAACTAGCATTGCAAAAACACTAACTACTTGCACCTCACAAACCAAAATTAAATATTCCAAGGAACTTACCCTTTGTTGTCCAACGCTACCTGCCAGGCAACCTGGCCGCACTCCAACGCTACCTGCCAGGCAACCTGGCCGCACTCCAACGCTACCTGCCAGGCAACCTGGCCACACTCCAACGCTACCTGCCAGGCAACCTGGCCACACTCCAACGCTACCTGCCAGGCAACCTGGCCACACTCCAACGCTACCTGCCAGGCAACCTGGCCACACTCCAACGCCAGGCAACCTGGCCACACTCCAACGCTACCTGCCAGGCAACCTGGCCACACTCCAACGCTACCTGCCAGGCAACCTGGCCACACTCCAACGCTACCTGCCAGGCAACCTGGCCACACTCCAACTGCCATTACAAAGAACATTCTCCATGGATTTGTCTCTTGTTCAAACCAGATACTGAGGGACACTTAATATCTTAGCAGCTAAGAAACTAGTTACAAAAAAAATGTGAAATACCAACCCCAACCTCCTTACCATTAGAGCTTTGTATATTTTATAAGTGTTAATGACTCTAGAAATTCACTCAAGGGAATTCCAAAGAAAGGTGAAAGCAAAGGAACAGTCTAAAAGCCAACTTCAATTCATTTAGAAATCTGACAGATGCATACAAAAAGTTGATGCACAGCAATAATGCCCTTATAGCTTGCCAAGTTATTAAAACAATGTACTCACCATAACGTCAGATGTATGTGGTCCATCTCGCCTACATTCTTAACTGATGGGTTCAGAGCCAAGAATCTGCTCCGACTCGGCCGCTATTTACTAGCTCGAAGTCTCTGATTGTCTGGGCTAGCCCTAGGATCCCCAGATGCACCACACCCAAACCCCCAGATCTTGTTTGCCAACAATATAACAGAGTGACATACACAACCTCCTAGAAATAACAAGCAGGAAGAGAGAAAAAATAACATCCTCAGAAGGGTCTAAGAACATAATCTCCTCCAAGTCCAACAGGTCGGGGGACGGTGGACGGGTACGCAAGAATGTAGGCGAGATGGACCACATACATCTGACGTTATGGTGAGTACATAACTAATTGATATAACATGGTCCTATCTCGCCACATTCTTAACTGATGGGACAGCGTCCCTAGCACCTACATTCTGGGAGGCTCACTGACAATACTCCTGAACACCTTGGAACCAAAGGAAGCCCGGTCTCTAGACACCACATCAAGCTTGTAATGAGAAAAGTACAGTTTTGTACCTACCATAAATGTAGATGTTCGAGGATCTCCATTGCTGCAGTCCTTACATATGGGGTAGTCCGCTGTCCACAATCGGCCCGAAGACCAAAGGGCTAGAACCGGCGTCGGTCATCGGCGCCCGAGACTGACGTCAGTACGTGTCAGTACAAATGCGCATGACCGACGCCATATCCTCAGTATTTCTTGCCTCAGACGTCAGAATGCAAAAAACACCACCCAAAACCCAACCTAAAAACAGGGGGAAGGAGGGAGGGAAAATTGGACTGCAGCAATGGAGATCCTCGAACATCTACATTTATGGTAGGTACAAAACTGTACTATGTTCTTCGTCTCCCATTGCTGCAGTCCTTACATATGGGTAGAATCCCAGAGCAACGGAAAAAAGGGAGGCTGGCTAACTAAATAGCATTAGGAGCTGCTAACATGCCCTGTAAGATTGCAGTGGCAAAACCAGCCCTAGACCTAGAATAAAGAGGTAAATGATAATGCTTTGTAAAGGTATGTACAGAACTCCAAGTAGCTGCCTCTAGAATGTCTTTAGTAGCTACCCCTCTCAAAAAAGCAGTAGAGGTGGCCGTAGCCCTAGTAGAACGAGGCCTGATCCCAACTGGAACATCCTTTCCATGATGAGAGTAACAAAAAGCAATACAATGGCCAATCCACTTGGAAATAGTTTGTTTCGAGACAGCTTTCCCTTGTGAAGTCAAAGCAAAAGAAACAAATAATTGTTGAGATCTTCTGAACTCTTTGGTTCTGCTCAAATAATACCTTAACTGCCTATGTACATCCAAAGAATGCAAAACTTTTTCCCCTTTATTTTGGGGGTTAGCATAAAAAGTAGGCAAATGTATAGATTGGTTCAATGCCACATTAGAAATCACTTAAGGCAAAAAAGTAGGATTAGTACGCAAGGAAACTCTGTCCTTGTGAAAAATCAGAAAAGGTTCCACTGCCATGAGGGCCTGTAATTCAGATACCCTTCTAGCAGAAGTAACAGCCAACAAAAAAGCAGTCTTCCAAGACAACAACTTCAATTCAGCTGTAGCTGCAGGTTCAAAAGGAGGCAGTGTCAGCTTTTCCAAAACAAAATTAAGATCCCAGGCAGGAGTAGGAGCTCTTCGTGGGGGTCTTATATTCTTTGCCCCTCTAAGAAACTGTTTAACCAATGGATGTGAAAACAAAGGAGGGTCACAATCATAGTGAGCAGAAATAGCTGCAGCATGCACTTTTACAGAAGAGAAGGACAAACCCTTGTCTAATAAAACAGTCAAATATTGCAATGTACAACTCAAATTAGGCAATTTGACATCAAAGCCTTTAGCTGAACTCCAAAGAAAAAATCTCTTCCATTTATCAGCATAAACCTTTCGAGTACTAGGTCGCCTGGCTTCCAAAATAACATCCAAAACCTGTTGAGGGAGCTGAAGGCCCTCCTTCTTTAAAACAGAATGCGCCAGGCTGTCAGGTGTAGGGATTGCACCCTGACATTGAGAAAATGATTGTTTTCCTGAGACAATAAGTGAGGAATCTGTGGTAATGGCCAAGGTGTCCCATGAATTACGCTCAACAGAGGGTACCAATGCTGACGAGGCCAATCCGGTGCTATAAGGATCATGCAAGGTTTGTCCCTCCTGACTTTCAGCAGTACCTTTGGAAGAAGAGGAAAAGCATACACGTGAAGGTTGCTCCAACTGAAGGATAGTGCATCTATTTTCCAGGCTTTTGGATGAAACAGCCTTGTGCAAAACAGTGGCAGTTGGAAATTCAGAGGAGAAGCGAACAGATCTATGTCTGGAGTTCCCCAAGCCATGGTCAACTGAAGAAATACTTGAGGGTCCAACTTCCATTCGTGAGGATCCACAATCTGTCTGCTCAGAACATCTGCTAAAGAATTTTGTGCTCCTGGCAGAAACTGTGCTCGAAGAGTGATGTGCAGATTTAAAGCAGTTTCCCATAACAGCATTGCTTGTCTGCAAAGAGGGTAAGAATGAGTTCCCCTGCTTGTTGATGTACCACATGACAGTTGTGTTGTCTGTTCAATCAACACCAGTCCTGGTTGAAGTAGGCTCTTGAATGCTTCCAAAGCAAATTGAACTGCCAGCATCTCTTTCATGTTGATATGCAAGTGAAGTAGCTCTGGGGGCCAAATGTCTTGAATCCATTTTCCTTTGAAATGAGCTCCCCAGGCTGACTCCGAGGCGTCTGTCGTTAATATCTGACTTGCCTCTGGTTGGGTTACAGAGAGTCCCTTGTTTAGGTGACATTCCTGAGCCCACCACACAAATTCTTTCTGAATGCAAGGTAGAATCCGAATGACAGTGTCCAAATCGTGGCTGTGTTGAGTCCAAACGCTTTTGAGATACCATTGTAGCCTCCTCATATGCAGTTTGGCATTGGGAAGTACTAGAATGCAAGATGCCATGAACCCCAAGGCTTGAAGGACTGTCCTTGCAGTCAGCCTGGACATTACTGATAGCTGTTGGAAGTATAGGTGAAGATTTCTTTGTTTGTCCGGGGTAAGAAATGCCATCTGAGCAGCTATATTCAGTCTTACACCCAGAAAACACATCTCTTGCGAGGGTACTAGACTGGACTTTATTTCGTTCACAGAATACCCTAGGCATCTTAAAACTGTCATTACATACTGTAGATGTTGAAGAAGTTCGTGTTCGCCTTGAGCCAGAATCAGTCGTCCAGATAAGGGTAAATTTGAATTCCTTTTAGTCTGAGAAAAGCTATTACTGGAGCCAGGACTTTTGTGAATACCCTGGGCGCAGTAGACAAGCCAAAGGGCAATGCAGAGAACTGATAATGCAAATTCCCATTCCGAAATCTCAGGAATTTCCTGCAACTGGGCCTGATAGGAATGTGAAGATAGGCCTCTTTGAGATCCAGAGTCACCATCCAGTGATCTTTGCCCAGCATAGGTAACAGCTGTTGCAGTGTTAACATCTTGAATTTTGGAATTTCCAGAAAGGTGTTTAGAATGGACAAATCCAGAATTGGTCTCCAAGTATTTCCTTTCTTTGGCACTAAGAAAAGACGGAATAAAACCCTGTGCCTCTTTCTGCAGAAGGTACTTCCTGTATTGCTCCCAACTGAAGCAGAGAAGAAATTTGTGCCTGTGCTTCCAGCCTTTGCTGCTGAGGCACATCCGGCATACCTTTGAAAGGAGGGAATGTGTGAAAATAAAATTTGTAGCCTCGATTTATTATGTCCAATACCCATTTGTCTTGGGTAACCAAATGCCAATTCCTTTTGAAAAGTCCCAGTTTTCCCCCTAGAGGAGCTGCCAGCAAGGCAGAGTCCGGCAGCTGAAGACACAGGTCATTGGGTCTGTTTCCGAAAGGACAGACCCTGCCCTCCCAGCAGAAGGGGTAGAAGAACTCAAAGTCCTAGAAGTAACAGGGCCCTGAGAGGAAGCCCTACCTCTACCTCCTCGACCTGCCCCTAGATTGATAATCTGAAGAGGGGAAAGACCATCCCTTAGCAGGCCAATTCCTACTGAACTTAGGGGGCTGAACCTGTAAAAAGTCCTTCACTGTCTGCATAAAATTAGCTTTTTCCTCCATTTTTTTCAAAACTGATTCTACAGGAGGGCCAAAAAGAACATCAGATTGTAGAGGAGCATCCATAATTCGAGCCTTAACATGCTCTGACAAGGTCTGATCTTTAAGCCAAGCATGCCTGCGAACAACTGAACTAGTAGCAGCCACCCTGGAAGAAGCCTGTAAAGCATCAAAACCACACTGCAAAGAATGCTTACCAACTTGGTCTGAAGCATGCACTAAATCCTGAAGCTCCTTACATTCAATACCTTCAGCTAAAGCATCTACTTTACATTTCAATTGGCTCAGCAAATAATTTTGATACCTGAGCATATGAAATTGACAATTTAAAGCTCTCATAGCCAAAGTAGAAGAGGTATACAGTTTTTTACCCCACCTATCCAGGGCCCTAGCATCCTTGTCCAGAGGAACTGGATTCTTAACCACAGAAGCCCTAACACCTTTGGGGCCTTGAGTAATAGTTTCTGGATCAGCCCTAGGACTCTTATACAAGTACTTGTGAGCTTCCGGAACCCTGTAGTATCTATCTGGTTTAACTGGGGCAGGAGGCAGAGAATCTGGGTTAAGGGCAGCCTCAGAAAATACATCCTGAACAACATCCAGTACAGGGGGAATAGCCAAGGGCCTATGCTGAGGCAAAAACAAGAATTCTCTCAGCCTTTTACGAGAATCCGAATAATCCTGGCCTTCCCATTTGAAATGTTCCCTCATGGAATGCAAAGTCTCAGAGAAAGAAAAATCTTCTGGAGGGGATGCAGAGGGAGTAGTGCCCTCAGCCTCCGAATCAGAATAGGGAGGGAAATCCTGAAGTTCTTCCACAGAGGAATCTGACTCAATGGAAGACTGAACCAACCCCTCCAACTCTGCCTCTACCCTGGGCCTCTTCTCAGGGGGGGGCATAGAACTTTTAGTTATGTACTCACCATAACTTCAGATGTTTGGGATCCATCTCGCCTACATTCTGAATGATGGGTTCGGAGCCGATCCCTCGGCTCCGACTCGGCACGCTTATGCCAAAGAGCGAAGTCTCTTATTGGCTGAGCTTACTATATCCCAGGATGCACCACTACCAGTCCCCCAGATCTAGTTTGTCCGCATACATGTACACACGCATACCCTGCTTATATAACATCGTCAGATGCAACAAGATAAAACAGTTGAACTCAAACCGTTCAATCTCTTCTGATCTGCAAGGCAGGGAAGGAGGGTGGGTATCAGGAATGTAGTGAGATGGATCCCAAACATCTGAAGTTATGGTGAGTACATAACTAAAAGATGTTATGTGATCCTATCTCGCCTACATTCTGAATGATGGGACAGCGTCCCTAGCACCTAAATCCTGGGTGGCTCACTGGAAAACACTCCTGAGTACCGTGGAACCAAATGATGCTCGTCCTTTAGATGCCACATCCAATTTGTAGTGGGAAATGAAAGTGTGCGGGTTGGACCAAGTAGCCGCAGCACAAATTTCCGAAATAGCGAGCTTGGAATGAAAGGCTATAGAAGTAGCCATAGCTCTGGTAGAATGAGCTTTGATAGATGATGCAAGATGTTTATTCAAAGAAGAATAGGCCTGAGTTATGCAATCTCTGATCCATTTTGAGATTGTAGCTTTTGTGATGGTTAGGCCCAATTTATTATCTGAGAAGGACACAAACAACTGGTCTGACTTACGAAGTTGCTGAGTCCTGTCTAAATAGAAGCGTAATTGCCTGTGAACATCCAATTTATGGAGAGTGTATTCTGCTTCATTAGAGAATTTTGGAAAGAAAACTGGTAGTTCTAGAGATTGTTGAAGACAGAAACTAGAGCAGACCTTTGGGACAAAGGATGGATTAGGCCTAAGTGATATTCTATCCTTGTGGAAAATCAAGTACGGTGGTTTAATAGAAAGGGCTTGCAGCTCTGAGACTCTTCTTGCAGAAGTAATAGCCACTAAGAATGCCGTTTTCCAAGACAGATATTTTAATTCGCATGTAGCAGCCGGTTCAAAAGGGGGAGATGTTAATGCGCGAAGTACCAAGTCAAGATCCCACGGAGGTGCAGGATGAAAAACTGGTGGTCTTAACAGACTCGCACCTTTAATGAACGTTTTGCATAGTCTGTTGCTCATCAAAGGAGGATCCGTGGATTCATGGAATTTAGAGATAGCCACTAGTTGAACTTTAATAGTTGAGACAGAAGATCCCTGATTAAACAGAGATGTTAAGAATTTCAAAACCTCTGGGACAGGAGCAGTGATAGGGTCTAAGCCCTTGAGTTGAGCCCAGATAGCAAACCTCTTCCACTTACTGAGGTACAATTTGTTAGTGGTGGGTTTGTGGGCCGAAGATAAAATGTGAACTACTTCCGGGTCTAGTGTGTGACTTCTGACTAAGGTTGGAAGTGGAGGAGCCAAGCTGTCAATTTCAGAGATTGAAGGGACTGATGCCAATGTCCCGACTGATGGATTAGCAAATCCGGGATCAGGTCTAAGGTCCACGGATGCGTCCACTGCAAAAAAAAGGGGGGGTAGGAGCCCCATTGGGGTCTTTTATATCTTTGCCCTCTAAGAAAACTGTTTAACCAATGGATGTGAAAACAAAGGAGGGTCACAAATCATAGTGAGCAGAAATAGCTGCAGCATGCACTTTACAGAAGAGAAGGACAAACCCTTGTCTAATAAAAAAACAGTCAAATATTGCAATGTACAACTCAAATTAGGGTAATTTGACGGGGAAGTTTTTATTGAACTCCAAAGAAAAATCTTCCATTTATCAGCATAAACCTTTCGAGTACTAGGTCATTTCCAAAAAATATCCAAAACCTGTTGAGGGAGTTGAAGGCCTCCTTAAAACAGAATGCGCCAGGTCAGGTGGTGGGATTGCACCCTGACATTGAGAAAATGATTGTTTTCCCTGAGACAATAAGTGAGAATCTGTGGTAATGGCCAAGGTGTCCTATGAATTACGCCCCAACAGAGGGTACTAATGCTGACGCAGGCCAATCCGGTGCTATAAGGATCATGCAAGGTTTGTCCTCCTGACTTTCAACAGCACCTTTGTAAGAAGAGTAGCACACACGGAAGGTTGTCTAACTGAAGGATATGCATCTATTTTCCAGGCTTTGGATGAAATACCAGCAAAACAGTGTTGGAAATTCAGAGGAGAAGCATGATCTATGTCTGGAGTTCCCTAAGCCATGGTCAACTGAAGAAATACTTGAGGGTCCACCATTCGTGAGGATCCACACCTGTCTGCTCAGAACATCTGCTAAAGAATTTTGTGCTCAGAAACTGTGCTCGAAGAGTGATGTAGATTTAAAGTACTCATAACAGCATTGCTTGTCTGCAAAGAGGGTAAGAATGAGTCTCTCTGCTTGTTGATACCACATGACAGTTGCGTTGTCTGTTCGAATCAACACCAGTCCTGGTTGAAGTAGGTTTGAATGCTCTAAAGCAAATTGAACTGCCAGCATCTCTTTCTCGTTGATATAAGTGAAGTAGCTCCAAATAAATGTCTTAATCCATTTTCCTTTGAAATGAGCTCCCAGGCTGACTCGAGGCTGCCTGTCGTTAATATCTGACTTGCTCTGGTTACAGAGAGTCCCTTGTTTAGTGACATTCCTGAGCCTACCACACAAATTTTTCTGAATGCAAGGTAGAATCAATGACAGTGTCCAAATCATGATGTTGAGTCCAAAACGCCTTTTGAGATACCATTGTAGCCTCTCATATGCAGTTTGGCATTGGGAAGTACTAGAATGCAAGATGCCAAGGAACCCAAGGCTTGAAGGACTGTCCTTGCAGTCAGCCTGACATTACCAGATAGCTGTTGGAAGTATAGGTGAAGATTTCTTTGTTTGTCTGCAAGAAGTGCCATCTGAGCAGCTGTATTCAGTTCTACACCCAGAAAACATCTCTATGCAGGTACTAGACTGGACTTTATTCGCTTCACAGAATACCCTAGGCATCTTAAAACTGTCATTACATACCGTAGATGTTGAAGAAGTTCGTGTTCTTGAGCCAGAATCAGTCGTCCAGATAAGGGTAATGACCCTTTTGTCTGAGAAAAGCTATTACTGGAGCTAGACTTTGTGAATTTGGCCACAGTAGACAAGCCAAAGGCAATGCAGAGAACTGATAATGCAAATTCCTAATCAGTCTCTTAGGAATTTCCTGCAACTGGGCCTGATAGGAATGTGAAGATAGGCTCTGAGATCCAGAGTTACTATCCAGTGATCTTTGCCCAGTATAGGTAACAGCTGTTGCAGTGTTAACATCTTGAATTTGAATTTCCAGAAAGGTGTTTAGAATGGACAAATCCAGAATTGGTCTCAAGTATTTCCTTTTCTTTGGCACTAAGAAAAGACGGGAATAAACCCTGTGCCTCTTTCTGCAGAAGGTACTCATTGCTCCCACCGAAGCAGAGAGAAGAAATTTGTGCCTTGTAAGCCCAGCCTTTGCTGCTGAGGCACATCCGCATACCTTGAAAGGAGGAAATGTGTGAAATAAAATTTGTAGCCCTCGATTTATTATGTCCAATACCCATTTGTCTTGGGTAACCAAATGCCAATTCCTTTTGAAAAGTCCCAGCTTTTCCCTAGAGGAGCCAAGCAAGGCAGGTTCTGCAGCTGGGAAGACACAGGTCATTGTCTGTTTCAAGATCAATTCCTGCCTCCCAGTGTAGTGGGTAGAAGAACTCAAAGTCCCAGAAGTAACAGGGCCCTGAGAGGAAGCCCTACCTCACCACGACCTGCCCCTAGATTGATAACTAAGAGGGAAAGATCATCCCTTAGCAGGCCAATTCCTACTGAACTTAGGGGGCTGGTAAAAAGTCCTTCACTGTCTGCATAAAATTAGCTTTTTCTCCATTTTTTCAAAACTGATCACAGGAGGCCAAAAGAACAATGATTTGTAGAGGAGCATCCATAATTCGAGCCTTAACATGCTCTGACAAGGTCTGACTTGTCAAGTGCCCAACAACTGAACTAGTAGCAGCCACCGGAAGAAGCCTGTAAAGCATCAAAACCACACTGCAAAGAATGCTTACCAACTTGGTCTGAAGTAAAAAAAAAATTAAATCCTGAAGCCCTTATCCAATACCTTCAGCTAAAGCATCTACTCTTGATTTCAATTGGCTCAGAAAATAATTTTGATACCTGAGCATATGAAATTGACAATTTAAAAGCTCTCATAGCCAAAGGAAGAGGTATGCTTTTACCCACCCATCCAGGGCCCCAGCATCCTGTCCAGAGGAACTGGATTTCAACCACAGTAGCCCCAACCTTTGGGCCTGAGTAGTTTGGACTAGCCTTAGGACTTATGGCTACCAGGAGCTCCGAACCCCTGTAGTATCTATCTGGTTTAACTGGGGCAGAGGAGAATCTAAGCAGGCAATTTCAGAAAATACATCCTGAACACATCAGTATAGGGGAAGCTAAGGGCCTATGTTGAGTAAAACAAGAATCTCAGCCTTTTACGAATCAATAATCCTGGCCTCCCATTTGAAATGTCTCATGGACGCAAAGTCTCAGAGAAAGAAAATCTTCTGGAGGGGGATGCAGAGGAGTAGTGTCCTCAGCCCTAATCAGAAATAGGAGGGAAATCCTGAAGTTCTTCCACAGAGGAATCTGACTCAATGGAAGACTGAACCAACCCCTCCAACTCTGCCTCACCCGGCCTCTTCTCAGGGGGGGCAGAACCCCACTAAAGTAATCAAATCTTCAGCCATCTTAACATGTGCTTCCTAGAGCTGACCCTGGGACCAGCACAGCAGGGGTGACTCTAGACTTAGAATGGCTTTTGCTTTGAGAAGGAGGAGGCCTAATCACTCTAAGTGAGGAGTGGGAACCATCACACGGAGAAGCACCTCAGCCTGGCCTAACACAGGAGAAGCTACTTCCAGAAATAAAGGCCCCTTGAGACTCAGGTAAACTTAGATATTGAAGTAGTCGGTGGTCTACGAACCCCAGCGCCCGGAGTGGACGAATTTTATCTAAGTTTTAAATCGCTAAAGGCTTTGGCGCTTTTAGAAGAACTAGGTTGGAGAACTTACCGTATGCCGTACCATAACGCTTACTTAAACACAAGCCTAGTACAGTCCAACCGACGCTTAATAGTACGCTTGTTAAAGTAGCACAAAAGTTTATTAATTCCAACAACGCTGCAGGTTTCAGGCCCTAAACAAGGAATACAGAGAATGGTAATCCTTTATGAGGAATCTTGTTTCCTACAAGAAAGAAGTTATTAACTTTTTTTCTCTGACATCCACAATAATGAGGCAAGAAAGACAAAAGTAACTCAACGGGGTACTTCTAGCTCAACTTGGTCTCCAGTCTGAAACACGAAACCGACAATCGGTAAACGCCTGAACGGCACTTGCAAATACTGCTTCTGCTTAGGACCACGCGGCAAGAAAGACTGGAGGATATGGGCGCCGGTCAGCGCATTTGTACTGACACGCATTGACGCGTCTCGGGCGCCAAGGACCGACGCCAGTTCTAGCCTTTGGTATTCGGGCCGATTAACATGGACTACCCCATATGTAAGGACTGCAGCAATGGGAGACGAAGAACATCAGCAGTGTGGAGAGAACCAGGTACGAGCACAGATGTCATCCAAGGAGAGCCTAGCATAAGTTACTGATGCACATAGCCCTGGTAGAATGAGCCTTAACTGGGAGAGGTAAACTTGCCTGCTAATGCGTAGAAGCGAGATACTGTCCTAATCCATTTAGTCACAGGCTACCATTCTGTTCTCTGAAAAGGATACAAACAACTGATCCGATTTCCTCAGGGTTGTGTCCTGCAATAAAAACCTTAGTTGTCTATGAATATCCAACTGGTGGAATTTGAATTCATTTCATTTGAAAAGTTTGAAAGAAACTGCAACTCAATGTATTGGTGAAGACAAAGGGTAGAAGATAATTTTGGAAGGAAGGAGGGTTAGAGTCTCAAGTAAACCCTCCTTATGGAAGACCAAATAAGGGTTTTATGGAAAGGGCTCAGCCTGCATACCTCTTGGCTGAAGTAATGGCAACCAGAAAGGCCGCCTTCCAAGACAAATATTTGACCATGCTGTTCAAAGGGGTCGAAGCACCAAGCTTAAATCCTACAAAACTGGTTGCATAATGGCGGATTGAGTAACCATTCCTTTCAGAAGGCTTTACAGAGTTTATGGCCTACAAGGAAGGCTCATGAGATGAAAGTTAGAAATGGCCACCAGCTGTACTCATTAGTGGAGGTAGCGTGAACCCAGTTTGAAGATAGCTAAAAATCTATACCAATCACAAGGGGCTGTGAAAGGATTTAGATTGTGTGTTTGCCCAGGTAGCAAATCTTTTCCATTTGCTAGAGTATAGTTTTCAGACGCATTTGTGGGAGGACTTACAGAATATGCAACACCTCAGGTGAAAAGGAATGAAGTCTAACTAAGGATGGAAGTGGAGCAGTCAAGCTGTCAACCTGAGGGTTCAGAGGATGTATGGAACTGACCAATTGGAAGAGTCAATAGGTCTGGTGCTGGTTCCAGAGTCCAAGGGCCGGCCCACTGTATACTTTAATAGGCGGGGATCCAACTTGACGAGGTCAGTATGGTGCGATAAGAATCATCTTGCTTCCATGGAAGTTGACTCTCTGAATCACTTTGACAATAGAGGGAACGGAGGAAGGATAGAGTAGACCTAAATAACGGGACTGCTAGCTGCCCCTGGGTGACTTCTCGGGGCTGAGTGAAGTACCCGCTGCACTTGGCATTGAGGGGACCGCAACAGGTCGCAGCAAGGCTGACCCCACCTGGAGAAGATCTGAGTTGCAACTCGGGTTGTTCAAGGACCACCTGAGGCATCAGAATAGCTGCTTAGCCTGTCTGACTTCCCCGAATGTATGCTGTCAGAAAAAGTTACTGGGAAGACACCGCCCAGTTCCACAATAATTTCTCTTGGCCTCTGCAAAAGGGATAGGACCTGGTTCCACTCCCCTGCTTGTTTAGGCACCACACGACTGACATGTTGTCGGAAAGAATAGCAACGTCTCTTGGGAAGAGAGCTCTGGAAGTGCTCATACCGCCAGAAGCACTGCTCTCATTTGTGACACTGATGCAATGTACCGTGATATTGCCATGTGCCTTGGACAGTTCTGCCCAGATAATGGCCACCCCAACCTACCTGGGAAGCGTCTGTGGTCACCGTGGGCGAAGGAGGCCCCTATGTCCAGATTATTAGACTGAAGCCACCAACGAGGTCTTGGCTTCGGCATTGTCCTGTGATGAGAATGGGACAAGACAGACCTAAACTCCTGAAAGGACCATCAACGAGACCAGCCACCGGAGTGATCTATATGTAGCCTGCCAGTACTAGTAATGTGATGGTAGCCGCCATGACCCTAGTAGTTGAAGAGCAGTCTGACTTGACTGTGAGAGGTAGTGCTATTAACACTTGTGCCTGTAGCACTTT